>NC_133339.1:10606222-10738722 GCF_030506205.2 Paramisgurnus dabryanus
ACTTTTTTTGTCTTTTCGTTTTTCCAGGACTTTTAGACAGTATTCGAATTATGTCAAAGATTATGGTCCCCTAGCTAAGCCCCATCCCCTGGCCAAGTCCCCCCTTCATTATAGGGTCGGCGTGATTTAAAAAAATATTTGATGTGATACTGGAAACCCCAGATTACCCAACCATTTTTACTCATCAGATTAGTGTGAAATAATAGTTTGGACAAATAATGGACAATATCGCTTTGTGGCAGCGCAGCACGAGAATTTTAAATTCATGTATTATTTTACTAATATTTTATATTTTTGGGTTTTATAGGGGGTCCGGGACCACCCCAGCCCCACCTTAATTCGAACACAGTTTTTAGGAGAAACATCTTTGATTCTAAAGGAAAAAATGTGTGGCCTTTAAAAGAAACGTGCTTTGCCAACCAAGCTAAACCATGTTTAAGGATCATTTTGTACCATCTTATGAATCATACACCTTTGATTTCAGGTCACATTGTAAAAGAGACAAGTCCTCGTTTTGATATTATTTAAATGTCAGTGACACAAACTTGTGTAAAATAAATCAAAAGCTTGCTGTAAAATAGTAAAAAAAAAGACAGATGCAGAGATACAGAAAGAGATGGTTTTGGGGCAAGCGAAGGTGAGTGTGTGTGTGTGTGAGAGAGAGAGAATGATGGGGTCTTAATGCCTGATTGGGTTGATTAGAGGAAGTACTGCGCTTGCACTTTTTATAAATTACTTTGATAAGAGAGATACCAAATGAGCAGCTGAGGAGCTATTAAAAGAGAGAGAGAGAGAGAGAGAGAGAGAGAGATAGAGAGATTTTATAAACCTTTTATTACAGCACAATTATCAATATAAAACCATTACAAAAGAAGAAAAAATGAAAGCTCACAGAATTATAAAAAAAATATGAAAAAAAAACAACAACAACAACATTTCTTTCTCAATAGCAGAGCATAGCACTCCTTCGTGACACCAATTATTTTTGCACACTAACAAACATTCTGCAACCCAAAAACAAGAAAATAAATTACAATTCTTGATTTGTCCATAGCCAAAACACATCAACATTAAGATCACAATTTTGTTTAATTTTCTCTTTTCTACTTACATAAATGGCCATTTTTGATTTTGACATTTAAACTGACAAATATATTAACTGTTTCAGTCAATAACTCATCAAACAAGCTACAAATATTCTTTAACATGTTAACTAAAGACTGAGGCGTTGAACACTGCATAAAAGCATGAAAAACAGTTTTTCATTGAAAGCAAAAAGGACAATGATGACTAACATTGTATATTTAAAACTGAAATAAAAGAATTGACATTTATGCATTTGTCAGACGCTTTTATCCAAAGCGATGTACAGTGCATTACAAAGTATAATTTTATTTATTTATCAGACTTGTGTGTGTGTTTCCTGCATTCAAACCTATGATATTTTGCGCTGATAACGCAATGCTCTACCACTGAGTCATACAGGAGAACAGTAGATTTAAGCAGGATGTAATGTCATTGCAGACCCACAACAGCTCACAAGCAGTTCAAGGGTTAAACAGAAACTAAGTACCGGTGTAAATATTCAGAGATATGACAGATATGAAGTCTATTTTGAGGGGGATTATGATTATATCATTTTATGGTCCTACAAATGTTACAAATCACTGTTTTACAGTAATACGAATTTAATGAGATTCAACAAACTCAATATAGAAAAACACAAAAATTAAACATCTTTCTTCATACCACGGGACTGTTGAATGCTTTATTTGAGTATAAGTATGCATTATTTTGAGATAAATGCACACCTAACCTGTCAAATGTCTTTAAATAGAGCAATGTTCATCGTATAAGGTCCTTTGAATTATTTGAAAATAATGCACGCATGCGGTGTAACAGCCCTTCGCGTCGTGCCGCATTACCACCTTGGGTGTGCATTATTTTTGAATAATTTAACGGCTCATCATCAATTATTCCTTATGTAATACAGAAATATGTGATGGGATGTACCACAAAACCAGTCATAAAGGTCTTTATTTATAAAATTGAGATTTATATATAATCCAAAAGTGAAATAAATAAGCTTTCCATTGACAATATTAAGATACAACAATTTGAAAATCTAGAATCTGAGGTTTCAAAAATATTGAAGTATTGGGAAAATCGACTTTAAAGGTGCAGTGTGTAATTTTTAGAATCTCTTGACAGAAATCAAAATAATATACAAAACTATATTATCAGGGGTGTATGAAGACCTTTCATAATGAACAGTTATGTTTTTATTACCTTAGAATGCAGAGGTGGAAGTAACGAATTACAACTACTCACGTTACTGTAATTAAGTAGTTTTTTCGTGTACTTGTACTTTTATGAGTACATTTTTAAGTCTGTAATTTTCCTTGTACTTAAGTACAAATTAAGGTAAGTAATGTACTTCGCTACTTTGAAAATCACATTCGTTACTAAGTACTTGTAGAATTTGAATTAAATTAATATTCAAATCTTTGACAGCATTTGGATATCCAATAGAAATAATTGATCGTGGGCGGGCCAATAAAAACCCTTGTATTTGGACCGGAAATCTCTGGAGAGCTATTCAATCGATCCTCGCGCGTCCTTCACTGTGACGTTGTATTTAGTGTTTTAATATCAAAGAACTTTGGCGTTATGGACGCTGAATTAATTAAAAATTCAGAAGAAATACCGGATGATGAGTGCCTATGGCCGAACCTGGGAGTTGTTCACAAACAGAGGAAGGAAAGGAGACAGCGTGCAAACTTTGTTTGCCATCTGCAGTGATTTCGGCTTACAATACTTCAGCCTCTAAAAGCACATTATGGTAAGAAGTCTTATAACCATATTTATGTGATCGTTTTCATTTTTAATGTTGGGTAGACCTCACGATAATGTGACTGAAAACATCACTTGAAACATGAGCTTCAGTTACCTAGGTGACGAGCACATAGACCGTAAAAAAAGGTTTAGCATTGTAAAATGGCGCTGAAAGTTAAATTTCATGTCATTGTCAACATTATATTATTCATATTGAATCAGTGTTTTAAGCTTATAATAATAAACAGTCTAATAAGGACTCTTTTATCAAATTCGTCTGTTGCCGCGTCCCACTGGCGTAGCAGTGTTACTGCACTGACAGCCTGTCTAAATTACACATATGTCAGTGCTAAATGCTGATAACTTTTGAAATATTAGTAGGGTACTTTTTCAAAGCTTTCTTGTCCAATAATATTTTCTAACTCTTTTCCCTGCTATTGACAAGTTATCTTGTCAATTAAGAAAAAAATTTTTGCATAAAAAACGTGTTTCAGAAGAATTTATGTTAATGTGCAATACCGCGATTGTCCACTAGACAGCGGACTTACCCAATTTATGGATAAACTGAAGCCAAAACGTAATTTACTAATTTTATGTTTGATATTCGTTCTGAATCTGATCTCTAACTAAATTCCTTCACAAAAATGCAATTGTTTCAGCTTTTTGTTAAAAAAAATGTGTATTTGTAAAGAAAATACCAATATTTAAGAGTTTATAAGCAGGGAAAAAAATAGGATGAAACGGTTTTTCACTTTTTTTTATTGTTTGTTTGAAAGTAGAGGGTCTGTTCTTTCATTTGATATATTTGTATGTTTATATATTTTTAGAAGAAAATTTTCCTGGAAAGCATTTTGTAAAACTTTTGTGAAAATCATAAAAAATGCTGGCGGGCAACTTTTCGAAAAATGGCTGGCGGGGAATGAGTTACAGATGTGGCCTTTAAAAATGCGCGTTTTCTCCCGCGGCATTCGCCAATTCGTCTCGCAGAGTCTCGCAGCATTCTGCAAGTGCTTTCGGGGGGGCTACTTTCCATTTTCCCTTAATGTGTTTCGCTTCACAGAATATCCACCAGGTGGCGCATAAAAACATTGCATTGCGTTGTTTCCAGAAGTTAATAAGGGCATTGCTGAATATTTTACATTGCTACTGTATTAAAACAGCAAAGTGATATGTCAACCCATTCTTGCCAGCATAACAGCGCATACAATTATTAAGATACGTGCAATGCGAACTTATAGGAAGTGCAACAGAGAATTTAGTGTGAGCCTAATAAACGCGACTCTATTTACAATGAATATCTTAATTATTTGTGTTGTCGAATTTTGACACCGTTTCATTGTTTGTTCATAATATTTATAATTGTCAGTTTTTCTAAAAGTATCAATATTTTAAACAGATTAATGTGGTATAAAAAAAGACATGTTTTAAAGTTAAAAATGTTGTAAAAAATATAGTAGTATTCTTATATTTTAAGAATAACAATATGATACATTTATACTGCGCTAAAATGCTTCACATATGGAAAGAGGAATTCTTCTCAACACCCACCAATAAAGTTTACAAATTATTCTTTAGAAAAAAAGGCGTTTAAACCCATGCGGGGTGTACAGTTGGCATATGATATCTTTTTTATTTCGTTTTTACATATTTATATTTATAAAATCTTTAATAATAGGCTACCTTTCTTGCGCATATGCAGTCAGTGTTTCTACCTAATTCATAATTGTAAAAAATATTATTGTAAAATAGAATATCACTAAAATAATTTATTAAAGTAACTTAATAAAATGTCTTAATGTCACTTATGTGTTTTTTTAGTTGGTCAAACCAAAATAATTGACGCGAACAGAGAAACTGTGCCTTTTGCGGACGAAAAACACCTCCGAAATGTTGAGTTTATGAATTTTTACAATATGTACTTTGTGAAATGTGTGTGTAAAATAATCAATTTTATAACATGTGGCTGTAGAGACAAACACGCCGCATCGCCTTCCAGATATCTTACACGTTCGCATTCAACACTTTTCAAAACTTATTTATATTAAATCTAATTAATAATTATAAATTATGACATGAGAAAATTAGAATTGTGCAAAGAGCCAATTCAGATATTGTTAATTAAAGCTGTTTTATACACCTTTCTGTTATAAATGTTTTAAAAAATATATTAGTATTCTTATATATTAAGAATAACAATATGATACATTTATATTGCGCTAAAATGCGTTACACATGGAAAGAGGAATTATTCTCAACCACCACCAATAAAGTTTAAACATTATTCTTTAGAAAAACGCCTCCGAAGTGTTGAGTTTATGAATATTTACACTTACAATATATACTTTGTTAAATGTGTGTTTAAAATAATAAATTTCATAACTGTAAAGACAAACACGCCGCATTGCATGATTTTATAAATACCGAGGTCCATATAAGTATTTTCCAGGGCATGCACCCCAGGAAAAAAAGCTTCTTATTTCCCTGCTCTACATATATGAATTTTAATACATCAGAAAACCAAAGAATCAAATACCTATAGATTTCAAACCATGTCAGTATGCAGAAGACTTGTGTTGGTCATTAGGAATACATTGTAATAATTATTTTACCATCCTGGGCACACTAGTTGCTGCACACTTTCTCTTCTTTTGTTATTTATTTAACTTTAATGACTTCAACAGGTACTGTTTATTAGGCTTTAAGACTGAATGCAATAAAATGTTCAAGCCAAAATATGAACATTTAAACTCCGTGCACGCGCGCTACGGGTGGATGAAGCGTTGTACCGCGCACGTGATGCATCGCGTTTTCAAGTTCAAGCTTAGCAGAAGTCCAGTGCAACACAGGGAATCTAATCATTATACAGTTAAAAACATATCTTCAAGAATTAAAGGGTGGCGTGGAATGTTGTTAATAAACATGCTGAAAAACGGAAAGTGTATTCTAGTGGTGTAGTCTACGTGATACGCAGGTATACGCCGTATACCCACTAGAAATTGTCAAGGATTTCCGTATACCTACTAAAAATAGCGCGAGGATGCGTAACAGCATGGTTTTGTGACATTTTTAAACTTTTAGTCATAATATAGATGTGAAGCACTGACCATTAAAGGCCACACTTGTTACCTTAGCGGGTTGAAATACATATTAGGCAATATACTTCCTGCCGAACTGCGCGATCCGATCGGCGTATGAATTTCTATGAAATCAAATTACTATAGTGACGCGAAAGTGACTGGGGAGCAGACTGGTGTTGCGCCACAAGTGAGTGACAGTAAAGTACCGCGAGAGAGACTCCAGTTATCACATGGAGAAATCTGCTTTGAATCGCTCTCGCGGTACTTTGACATCACCATGAGGTCTGCTTAGCGCCAAATGAAGTCGAACCTGCAGTGTAGCTGCTCACTCGACACTGTAAACAAACAGTCCATGTGGAGAAGAGAACGACGAGTGGAGCAGTGCACAACATAAAATCCATAGAGTTTACAACGCACATGTGAGTAAACAACATTTAAATAATCAGTCCAGTTTATTACTTTATCTGGAGGTAAGGCTCCAAATACAATAAAATAAGCCCGTAATTATATCCTGATGGTTTTAGCTTTCAGTATGTTTGCTTGTGCTTCACAGTGTTAAACTTTCCTTCTCTGTGTTAATTTATATATCTACGTTCAAGATGTATATGATCTTAAACTTCTGTGAGGAAATTCATGTCTGCGTTGATGTTCAGTTCAGACTTGCAAATTAAAGATCATTTTCTTCACTTTGGTTTGGGTGTCTAATATGCTACATTATGGTCTTGTAATAATAATTAAGTAAAAGCCTATTTTCATTTTTAAACAATGCTTATATTATATGCAAAAAAAGCTTTTATATCAATGACTATGCAAATGAGAGTAACTTCATGGTCATCTTAAATGTGTATTATGGTAATTAAAAACATTTACACCATTAAATTAAACATGGTAATGTTATCAATAGTTGTCAGATAATAGCTATTGAAAGAGTGGATATTTTTCTCCTTCAATCCAAGTGTTTGCCACGGATTGAAGATTGTAAACAGTTTATTTAATTTTAATTAACAGTTGAGTAACTTTTGGCCCTGGGTTAGATGTTGATTAACACTAAACCAGTCTAAAAATCAGTCCAGTTTCCCCAGCTGTAACCCATTGGCTGTTAAAGTCTTTTTTTTTCTTATAATAAACTGACATGTTGATAACACATTCAGTTTATGTGTTTATGAGTACACTTTCAGAATGCTCTTAGTTACATGAATATCTATACTGTATGCATCTGTGAGTGTGGTGGTGCTTATGGGCTAGGACGAGTGAGCATAAGGGTGAGAGGGAAAAATCACAGTATACTCACTACAAAAATCTAGACTACACCACTGAACGGAGGTATGGCAAGAATCAGCAGTGAAGCAACCTACCCATTACACAAAAAATGCACACGGCCGCGCCGGTCTCAGTGTGTCTGCGAAAAAAATGTGCACCACCTGCATGCAGCGAGCACGCGCGCTGCCTGCACGACATCCAATCACTGCAGTCCCACGTTGGTTTGGATGTTGGGACCGTACCAGTACAGCTCAGCAGTGGTGTAGTCTACTAGGAATTGTAAAGGATTTCCGTATACCCGCTAAAAATAGCGTGAGGATGCGTAACAGCATGGTTTTGTGACATTTCAAACTTTTAGTAATAGTGAAGCACTGACCATTAGCATGCTACACTTGCTACTTTAGCGGGTTGAAATGCATATACATATTAGGCTATATATTTGGTGTGTTTGACTTTCTATATATATCACTATAGCGGCGCGAAAGTGACGGGGGAGCAGAGTGGTGTGGCGCTACAAAACCCACAGGCGAGTGACAGCAAAGTACCGCGAGAGCGATTCAAAGCGGATTTATCCACGTGATAACTGGAATCGCTCTCGCGGTACTTTGACATCACCAAGAGATCTATACCACTGCAGCTAAGTCACTACATTGACATGGCAGAAGGACAGAATGCCATTTTGTTCTGGGCACTCTTCCTTCACTCTTTCAAGTAGCCTTGGCAGTGCCTGCTTCTAGTGCTACAGTGGAGCGAGTTTTCAGCCATGGTGGCATCATGGCCAATTTGATCTTTTGAAAATGCAATGCAGTATAGGGGCCTCCCTCCACCTGTCCACAGCATGCATTTTATTTCTGTTGTAAGAGGACTTGACATGACTCGAAACTAAAATGGTAGGACTTTGGACTCGACTTGAGACTTGTTGGCTTTGACTTTTGACTCGACTTGGGACTTGCCTCATCTTTGACATGACTTGACTCGGGACTCGAGGGCAAAGACTTACTTGTGACTTGCATAACAATGACTTTGTCCCACCTCTGCTTATAGCTAGACGTCACATGCCGATTGGTCTGCGCTGCGCAGCAAGAAGCCACACGAGCGCTGAGCGTTGAGTCAAATTATAAGACGAGCGTAAGAAAATGACAGAGGTCTGGTCAGGGAATTAACCCAACACAAAAGTGAAAATGATAGCCATGACTCTTTAGATAAGATCTATAGACATGCACATCAGTGTTTTATTTGTCTGGAGAAAAGGACAATTTGATATCCAAAATAGTGTCCAACATAATACTTACTCTATCAATATACTCAAATAAGTAGGGCCTACATGCACTGCTATCAAACGTGATGTGTTTTTGGTGTTGTAATCTGGAACTTGGTGTATATCAAATGTGTTTGTTAAATGTCTCCACATGGAAACGGAATGCCCTCCCCCCGCACAGTCCTGCAATGAGAACCAGAAAAACCGGTTTCTAACCATTTTATTTACATGTGAATAGTGAGAGCACCCCCTCAGGAGCTGTAGCAGGGTTTTTGCGGGGTCTTTATAAGCTTAAGCCAGGACTTAGTTTAAATAGGAAATATAACTAGTTTTAACAAACATGCCTTACTAAAAACATTATTTTTCTGCATTTTGAGGCAAAAAAGGGCATGGCCGCCCGGACCTCGGTAATTTTCTGACGCGTGTCTTATTTGACTCAATGCTCAGCGCTCGTTTGACGACTTGCGGCGCCACGCAGCCCGATCGGACGGCATGTGACGTCTTAGCACCGCGAGACAGTAGGCCTACAGTATGCTTTTGAATAGATCTCGCGGTAGTGGGATGTCACAGGCCAACGGGTTTGCGCTGCGCCCCATTAAGTAAGACAAAGTGAAAATTATTCCTAGATGACCAATAAAATCATACCAGGCAGACAGCAAAGGAGGAAGGATACCTCAGTTAGTGGAAGAAATAGGTTAAATTGGGCCGGAGCGCACCGGAGCGCAGCTCCGCCTCCTCGGGTCCACAACACACCTTGCCGGAGCTCCGGTCCGTCTCCTTCAGCAACAGGGTTTGACGCAAAGCGAATAATAACGTTTTCATTCATAAAGTCACGTTTTCTTTGCATGCCTGATAAAATATCATAATTCTTGCAAGTTATTTTGGCAAAAACAAAATTTTATTAAATTCAAGGTTATTTTGGGCTAAACATAGTTTGTTCGTAGTCGGTCTATTTATGAGCTAAATAGTGGCTATATGTACGACGGTGCATAAAACACTTTAAAGAAATTAAACAAACCTTGTAATCGCTGTTAACTTTGCTTACAATGACATACCATACATCTCACAAGTTATTTTGGCAAAAACCACATGTAATTAAATTAATGGTTATTTCTGGGCTAAACCTGGGTTATTCGTAGTCGGTCTATTTTTAAGCTAAATAGTGGCTAGTACAGACGGTGTATAAAACACTTTAAAGAAATGAAACAAAATACCTTAATCGCTTTGAACTTTGTTTACATGATTAAATATCATACATCTCACAAATCATTTTGGCAAAACAACATGTAATTAAATTAATGGTTATTTCTGGGCTAAACGTGGGTTATTCGTAGTCGGTCTATTTGTAAGCTAAATAGTGGCTAAGTACAGACGGTGCATAAAACACTTTAAAGAAATGAAACAAAATACCTTAATTGCTTTGAACTTTGTTTACATTATTAAATATCATACATCTCACAAATAATTTTGGCAAAACAACATGTAATTAAATTCATGGTTATTTCTGGGCTAAACGTGGTTTATTCGTAGTCGGTCTATTTATGAGCTAAATTATGACTACGTACAGACGATGCATAAAACACTTTAAAGAAATGAAAAGAAATACCTTGTAATCGCTGTTAACTTTGCTTACATGATAAAATAGCATCCATCTCACAAATTATTTTGTCAAAAACCACATGTAACCAAATTAAAGTTTAATTGGGCTAGAAGTGGGCTAGGCACAGCCCGGCTATATCGGGTCTATACTGAAACGGGACGTTGAAATGACGGCTATTGCTTGCTGGGTATAGACTATTGTACTTAATTCCTGAATCCCATTCATTCAGATAGCCTATGGATTTTTTTCCATTCGGCGGAATAAAATAATTAAATTAAGACGAGCTGAATATCATACACTGTTAAGACTGGACAAAACCGTTAGTTTTGTAGGTGTTCAGCTTGGGAGTTATACTCGGTTTAACCAAAAATGGGAATAATAATACAACAGAATATTTGGAATTGGGGCAAGCAGAACATGAATTCACAAATCACAAAAAATGTAAAATTAGATAAATTTGTTAATGATATTGCGCAAATGCTCTCGGTCTCTTCAAGGTCTACGCGAATTAGAGGTTTGTTATAAGACTCCGTTATACATCACGTCTCTTCTAATTGCACAGAAAAAATGAATCAAATGATGCGCATTTAAGTCGTACATATTTACATATTTTATTTGATGTATACGCCTTAATAATATAAGTATTTAATTTACAGATTATTTTAATCAATATATTTGATAAGGTCAGAATTATATATTTAAGTTTTTGAAACTGTAATAATTGCTTTCTTCAAATTAATATTATTTGCATTTAACATCAACTTAAAAAAATGTACGTTTTACGCCTAACTTGAACTATGATGTACTTACTATTTTTACATTTATATTATTTGAGTAAATGTAGGCAAAAAAATAAATTAATAATAAGTAGAACAAATGTTAATTTAAAAAAATCCCATATAGCCAACAGGTTTTAATCAGCAACAGAGAAACTGCGCCTTTTGCCGATGAAAAACACCTCAGAAACTCCTCGAATTTATGAATTATTACACTCACAATATGATTTAATTTACTTACTACAAAAATATAACTCATTATACAAATTTATTCAACACCATTGCACATTTTATATCGAGTTTCATACCATGTAAAGGAAAACATGATAATATAAAAAGTACAGTAATGCAGAAAAGCGCATTACAACCATGTCCAAGCTATTAAAAACGTTCAGATGCAAAAATGAACTAAATGTACAATTAGATAAACTAGTTAATGATATTGCGCAAATGCTCTCGGTCTCTTCAAGGTCTACGCGAATAGAGGTTTGTTATAAGACTCAGTTATACATCACGTCTCTTCTAATTGCACAGAAAAAATGAATCAAGTGATCCGCATTTTAGTCGGATTTTTATGGAGAATAGGCTATGTGACCGTTTAACCCACGTGGACCGAACAAGAAAACGTATGCTTTCATGGAGTCCGTGTATGACATCTCTTTTATTTAGTTTTACATATTTTATTTATATGCATTTAATAATACCGTAAGATCACAATGTATACACTGTAAAAAATGATTCAGTGGCTTTGTAAATGTAGGCTATCTAAAATAAATGATTAAAGTAACTTAATAAAATCTTTTAATGTCAGTTATGTGTTTTTTTTTAGTTAGACAAACCAAAATTAATGACTAGAAATAGATATTTTGTTTAAAATGTACATATTTTATTTGATGTATACGCCTTAATAATATAAGTATTTAATTTACAGATTATTTTAATCAATATATTTGATAATTTCAGAATTATATATTTAAGTTTTTAAACCTGTAATAATTGCTTTCTTCAAATTAATATTATTTGTATTTAACAACAACTTAAAAAAATGTACGTTTTACGCCTAACTTGAACTATGATTTACTTACTATTTTTACATTGATATTATTTGAGTAAATGTAGGCAAATAAATAAAATAATAAGTAGAACAAATGTTAATTTTAAAAAATCCCATATAGCCAACGGGTTTTAATCAGCAACAGAGAAACTGCGCCTTTTGCCGATGACAAACACCTCAGAAACTCCTCGAATTGAATATTTACACTTACAACATGATTTTATTTACTTACTACAAAATATAACACATTATAGAAATTTATTCAACATCATTGCACACTTTATATCGAGTTTCATACCATGTAAAGGAAAACATGATAATATAAAAAGTACAATAATGCGGAAAAGCGCATTACAACCATGTTCCAGCTATTAAAAACGTTCAGATGCAAAGATAAACTAAATGTACAATTAGATAAACTAGTTAATGATATTGCGCAAATGCTCTCGGTTTCTTCAAAGGTCTTTGCGAATTATTTTGTTATAAGACTCCGTTATCATCACGTCTCTTCTACTGTAAGTGTACACAAAAAAAATAAGACGAATGATCCGCGTTTAAGTCAGATTTTTATGAAGAATATTTGACTGTTTATGTAACTGGCAAAAGAAAACTTCGCCAACCAAATGTTTGTCAAAAAGCTTGCATGTGACATCAAAGTACTGCCAATGCACCAAGAATCCCTGTCATGTTACTTCGATATCATATAGTATGCTTAAAGCATAAAGTCGAGCACACATTGTCGTCAGTATGCCCTACTGTACTTGAAACACGACTGCCCTCTACAGGTTTTTTATTTCCTGCGTCCCCCACCGAATCACCCTTCTGCGGGATCTCGCAGAATTTCGGAAGTGCTCGCGGCATTCTGCTTTCAGAGACGCGCATTTTTAAAGGCCACATCTGTAATGTAAAAAAATCTGTTTTTAAATAAAATAACCGAACAAGCTTATTTGCATCATAATTCATTAATAATAATAACATTAGACCATTTTTATAACTTGATAAAAATTATATGAAGAAACAATATGAAGTAATAATAATAATAATAATAATAATAGCTGCTGTTAAAATCATTTAACATTCTTTAAACAGACAAAATTCCTGTACTATGCGTTTATTCGTATAAAACACAAATTGCCTGATTTTAATCCATTCATATTTCTGATTTCATTCAATGGATTTAATGTTTATTCAATAAATATCACCGGCTAAAAAGTAATTTGTACTTGAGTAGTTTTTAAGAGGGGTACTTTGTACTTTTACTTAAGTACATTTTTAACACCAGTACTTTTACTTGTAATTGAGTATTATTTTAGCAACTACTTGTACTTGTACTTGAGTACAAATTTTCAGTACTCTTTCCACCTCTGTTAGAATGAGACGTTTTCATCTACACAGAGGGTCCCCTTACATGGAAGCCGCCATTTTGTGCCGCCATGTTTCTACCGAAGCTCTAAACGGACAAACTTTTTACTAAGTTGTCTCCCAGGATGACATGTTTGTCCTGTGTCGGCTACCGTAGCTTCTCTATGCGTTTCAAAAGAGAGCGGTGAGCTGTACACTGAGCTGTTGGTTGCAATTTGCAAACTCACCACTAGATGCCGCAAAAATTTACACATTGCACCTTTAAAGTTGTCCAAATGAAGTCCTTAGAAACTAATATTGTTAATGGTAAACACATTTTATATATAGTTATAATATCTTCATGGAACATGATCTTTACTTTTTGACATTATTAAAAAATCATTTTGACCCATGTATTGTTGGCTATTTCTGCAAATAGACCCATGCGACTTATGCCTCGTTTTGTGGTGACACATTTTTGTGATACACACTATGTGTCTCCTTAACATTTACACACCGTGAGTCTCTTTTCTTGCTGAATCAGAAATGCTTTGTTCCCTTGATCTCTGTTTTGGTCTCTCTGTCCCAGTAGCCGTCTCCTTCGGTGTCCAGATCAATGACATTTAGACAGAAATGCTAATTGATTCACACTGAGAACATACTGGAATGTTCCTTTGGTTTAGCAGACTGGAGATTCTTGCACTTCTGTGACAGCACACATTGAACATCAGTGATGATTGTTAATACAATCATCATTATTATTCCTCATACAGTACTCGCTGTAAGGAATTTAAACACACTTTTGTCTTGTGGACTTAAGGCACACATGAAATAAAAAAAACTTTAAGTATTAATATGTTAAGCCCGGGATACTGCAGGATTTTGGCTGTCCCAGACGGAAGATCACCATCGTGAAACTATCATGTTGATTTCTCTGATCGTGGCTTTTAATTGCTGGTTCTACATCCTACAGTAACACAGTTTCAAAGATGGCCGTTTTCCCGGTATTGCATCCAAAGATCCCAGACAGCAATGAGTCGGCGGACCACCGGCGGTGCTCTAGAGGCAGTAGAAGCGGAATAAAGGCGTAATTGCAAACACGTCTGACGGCGCACCGGCGGCGGCAGCCGGCTGTCTACCGCCTTCATTCCACGGCTGGCCCGCAGGCCAACCACCGTTTGGCCCATCAGAGGCAAGCGCTATTTTCGAGCGATTTGCCACAGCTTATTGTATATATATATATCAGCCGGCACAGCCTCTCCAGAGCGGCTGCAAGGAGTTCTGGTGACTAGACAGCTCTTTGTGATTTTAAGTCCACATGAAATAAAAAATTTTTTTAAGTATTAATGTGTTAAGCCCGGGATACTGCAGGATTTTTGGCTGTCCCAGACGGAAGATCACCATCGTGAAACTATCATGTTGATTTCTCTGATCGTGGCTTTTAATTGCTGGTTCTACATCCTACAGTAAGACAGTTTCAAAGATGGCAGTTTTCCCGGTATTGCATCCAAGGATCCCAGACAGCAATGAGTCGGTGGACCACCGGTGGTGCTCTAGAGGCAGTAGAAGCGGCATAAATTCGTAATCGCAAACACGTCTGACGGCGCACCAATGGCGGCAGCCGGCTGTCTACCGCCTTCATTCCACGGCTGGCCCGCAGGCCAACCGCCGTTTGGCCCGTCAGAGGCAAACGCTATTTTCGAGCGATTTGCCACCGCTTATTGTATATATATATATATATATATATATATATATATATATATATATATATATCAGCCGGCACAGCCTCTCCAGAGCGGCTGCAAGGAGTTCTGGTGACTAGACAGCTCTTTGTGATTGGTCGCCTAACTGATGACAACAATCACGTGCGCAGAAGTTGAACATTTCTTAACTTTTCAAGCGGCAACGCGTGTGCCAGCCAATCAGATCACCTTATGCAAATAACCTAGGCAGAGTCAGCCAATTACATTTATGGGTTATCCACACGAAGTACGTCATTTGGGACAGGACCTCTGTCTAGTCATATTTAAAGATTGATCATGTGACTTTTACGCACATCAGGTGACCCGTTAATGTGAAAAACATTATTTTTTCGAATTACCTTAAAAACCACCTTATGCAAGTGTAAAAAACCTTTTGTGAAATATGGGAGTTTATGCGATAATGGCGTATTTCCATTTCAGTGAATTTATAATTCGCTTTTTCAATTTGCGCAATTTGAAGGGTAATGAAAACACACCTAATGTCTATCTCTCATTCTTCCTTGTTTAAACTCTTGTGTGTTTTTCAGGAGATGGTGGTCAAGGAACCGAAGCCTCTGTGTAGCTGAATTCAAACTGATTCACTTCACCCCAACACGGATAGGTGAGGGAATGATGATAACGCCATGCTAATTCTCTCTCGCCTTATCTCATATGAACCCTGTGGTGGATTTGCTTCGTTGCTCTTACAAGATATCAAGCAACAGGTGTACACATCGGACCCCTTTATAGATAGGTGCGCGTGAACTGGATGGCGTGCAATCCGAAGCCTCTTCTGAATTCTGTATTCTGAGTCTTATCTGTTTTCAGCGCTGATAGAGTCGTAGTTTGATGCTTAATTAACTTCTTGATGTTTTATTTGAAGCGCCTCTATTATGCTGTTTAGTGCCTCTGTAAAGAAGAAAATCCACAGTAAGTCTGAAACACTATTGAGGGCAATTTATCTGTTTTATTTTTTTTCATGACACGAGATATGAAATGATGTAGTGTAGGATGAACAGCATTGGTAAATGATGCGCCAACCTCCGCACAATTGCTCCAACAAAGTTTCATAAACTTTAACATTAAAAAACAAATGTTTGGATGTATTAATCAAATCATGGATGGTTATCAATATTGAAATGAAGGTTTCGGTCCAGCGGTGTGTACGCAGCTATAGGTGGTCCCGTGTGGAAACAGCTTGTGTAGGCTCACGCAGCTGAATATTCCTCTGTGATTAATTATGTGTTTTCGGAGAGCGGGAATATCTGCCTCATAATTCCTCAGCCTGTGTCAGTACTGATGGCACCTGTCAGGGATTTCTGCTGAGGTTGCTTTTCTCGGGCGCGAGCAGTTAAAGTCTAATGGCCGATCCGTCCTCGAACCCCCCGTCTGTCTGTGCGCGTGCACAGCTGTGATTGACAGGAAGACAGCGCTCATTTGCAAACCCAAAGATGGACTGAGACTCTGTTTAACACAGTGTGCAGATCACACAAGCTTGTTTTCATTTTTCATTACGGTGAGGTGATTTTTAAAGTACACTTTAAAGAAATGCCATCCCGAGCTAAATGAATAAAAAATGAATGTTGGAATATTTAACAGTGTGGAAATGGACAAAATGGTTTCTGCTTCTGCAAACAAAGTTGTGCTTAATGGACTGTGTATAGACACTTTATAATTGATCATTTTGGTGCTAATGTATTCATATATGTATATTTTACATTAAATAGGAGTGTTTAACTTTTAAATATCCAGTAATGATGAGTCAGAGTTATATAATCCTGAATTAATCTGTTATATCTGTATAGGGTATCAAATCTCAACTGAACCCAATGTTCTGGTAAGAATATTGAACATGCCATACTCAGGTTTCATGATGGACCAAACTGGTGACATCACCATTCAGGAAATGCTTCTCAACATTGAAACAACATTCTTATCAACCAATCAGATTTTAAGAACAGGGTTATGGCACCCTTGGGGAATTTTTCTTAACCATGCAATTGTTGGTCATTGGTTATTTACACTCTCTCCATACTAAATGTAATATTGAGCTACACTGCAACTTGCCCTCATATTTAACCTGGAAATATCCCGGGATCCTGTTACATTAAGCATTGTTTGCACTTCAGCTGTGCTGTGTTTTACAGTGTGTGTATATAAGATGACAGGTCTAGTGTTGATGTGACCTTAGTAGACCTTGCTGTAGGCACGTGTGGTCCATTCATTGCAAAAGCCCCTGTGATTTGTGTGGTGTTTGTGTGGTAAATGTCTGTCCGTGACACTAATGCAGTTGTTGAGAACCTTTTAGGTTGTGTAGTGAAGCCTGCAGGTATGAGCATGCGTGCGTTAACCCGAGACGGGTTTGTAATTACCTGGCTTACTGGTGATGTGTAAAAGTAAAACGGCTCAATGAGAGAGAGAGAGAGAGAGAGAGAGAGAGGGGGGGAGGGGGGTCAGTCCCTCTGCTCAGTGCTGTTCAGAAGCGCAGTAACGGGCGTCCCGTTGTCGAGCGCACTGTGATCTTCATTTCTGCATAGTTAACTCCACTTTTTGACTTCTGTGTGGATGGATGTGCAATTTGAGAGGTAACATTACGAGATTAACATTTTAGTTCATGTGTGACGATGCTATGTGGACGATTTACTACGATTTACGATGTGTATAAAAGGTAAAATTCACATGTTTTTAGACATCCAATGAATTACGCAGTAAGTAGCTTATTCGATGTCAGAGTTGTGTGTATAGTTAACAGATAATACAGACGGACAGAACTTTTTATATAGTAACATTTCAGGATAAAACGATGTAAGTGTTCAGGTTCGTGCGTATTTGTGCGTTCTTCATTTAAGTGTGTTTTACCATTGCCATCGACTTTTTGCTTGTTTGCGGCGTGTTTTCTCAGTAGACCCGCAGACAAACAAATGTTTTTATTTTATTTTGTATCATTAATTTTAAATGTGTTTTTTGAATGTATGCTAATCCACCAGGACGCGCGTTTGATACTGATTGGAAGCGGCCGCGCGCTGTCCGTGGTGCTGAAATGTGGGCGCTGTTTCTCTCTGTACAGTTTTTGATAATTTTACTGACTTTCCTCTTTCAGACTTCACACATCTGTGAGTGAGAAGTGTTAGCTCATACACCTTATGAACCTAATCAACTGAATTCACTTCATCCACTCGTGAAAACGCGACGCGTAAAATGGGTATCGCGCGGAATGAATAAGAGCGTAAGAGATGAGGACTTTGGAAATGATGCCCCGTGGACGTGGACGCTCAGCGATCGGCTCGGTGTCGGTCTGAAGACATCACAAAAGCAGAAGAGAAACACTTAGCTGAAGTCATGGAGATCCGACATCTGCTGCTTCTGTTGGTCTATCTGGACCCCTTGTGCGTCCTGAGCGCATCCACGGCAAAGAGGAGCAAACCCGCTCCAAAGAGACCCCCGAAAGTGAAGGAGGTCAACAGCACCGCGGCACCGACGGCTCCACCGCGACGGGTCACGCAAGTCCTCGCGCCCATAAACGGCGATCACGACATGTGTCTCGGCTACTACGACGTGAGCGGTCAGTACGATAAAGAGTTCGCCTGCAACAACACGGACCACCGGTACTGCTGCGGGAGTTGCTTTCTGCGCTTCTGTTGTCCCGTCAAAGCCAAGCGACTGGATCAGAGAGTCTGCACCAACTACAACACGCCCGACTGGATCAAGACGCAGCCGCCGTCGCCTGCGCCCACCGGGGACACGTACGACCCCGCGCTGGACCAGACCAACACCACCGTCTACATCACCTGCGGGGTCATCACTCTCATCATCATACTGGGAATTTCTGCCAAAGTGGCTTATGATAAAGCCATCCGACCGCCTCAAGAGATGAATGTCCATAGGTAAGCCAAACAGGATCTTTGGAAAAACACTTTTTGGGAAGCTAATGTATCAGTAGAGGGAGCACAATCGATATTTGCTGGTGCGTAAAGGTGGTGACAAATGAAGGGCTACACTGTAATAAATCACATGCAGTTTATAACTTAAACTTTTAAAAGTGTAAAACAGTTGTCACTGGGATGGCAACATTTTTAAAAGTACACATAGTAGTACCTCAAATATTCATATTGTTACCAAGCAACCTCTGTGGTACATATTGGCCCCAAATTGTATACATATTTCTACCTAAATAGGACTTTTTAAAATACCGTACCATTGTTTGCATAACTTTTGTGGCCACGTTGATTCAGTCATATTGAATAATAACCATGAGCACATCTGAGGAGATTGTATGTGCTCCTCATAACCAATCTGCTATGCATTGGTGAGCCAGAATTGCAGAGCTAAAGTTGCAAAAGTTAGTGTTTCTGATAACCGAAAGATTGTAGGTTGAAATCCACAAGATTTATTTTGTAAGATATTATCATTGTATCCTTCAATACGACACTTACTGTACGTTAGGGAGGACTGACTCTGTCGAATCTCAACAACATTTCAGAGTTTTACCCAAATTCTAAAGAAGAAAATGTGATATAATATTTTGCATAAATGAAATGAACACTGTCTTAGGGTGAACTATTATTATTATCCTCTGTTTTGTGAGATTCAGCTATTGTACATATAATACACAAACATATAGTGCATACATTATACTGTAAATCAAAGCTTGAATCTAGGATCTTGATCAGAAATGAAACGCTGGCTTCTGGGCTGACATGGATTATTAATAGTAATTTGCGTACTGTATTAAATTTAGGACTCATCTGCGTCTAGGCGGGATTGATTCTGGATTTCATTAGTGTGATGTTGAGATAGAGGTCAGCTGAAATCTGTCACAGCGGAGCCGATCTGGGTCTTCAAGCTGCTGTTTGTCAATAAGTCACAAATTTGTAGCGCATCGGTTTGTCAATGTCAAAGAAAGGAGAAATTTTAGAGAGTGGTCTTGGTGGAAATGTGACAGCCAAGTTGATTCTGTGTTCTTAATTGACTCGATTTGTGTCCCATGGATTCTTCTCATGTTAACAGTGATGTCATTCTGACATCACAGCTCCTTCAGCCAGTAAGGAGAGGCTGCTCCTATATGCAGCTGCACAAGTGTTAAAAGTGTTGCTCTTTCAGATGAGTCAAACTCAGACAGTCCATTAAAGCATTTGATCGGAGCTTACAATAAAGCTCATTGGATTTGTGATGACCAATCGATGTTTCCGTTTCAAAAGGTCGATGTGCAAATGATATCTCATGATTATAGCAGAAAGGAGGAAGACATTTCTGTATAGCTTTACAACATGTTCACAATTTACATTTGGACATCCTAAAAATGTGATTTGCATGTTCAAATCACCTTCAGTGTCAGGAGCAAACACAGCGTAAAGTTTAATATTTATTAAAGATCAATGCAGCACATTTCTCAGAAGGTTTTGCGTCATGTTATCTCCGTCATATCTCATCATGCTGTTCATGAGCTGTCCTGCAATTCAGAGACGCCGCCTGAGTCTATGAGCTGTGAATGTACAGAATGTTCCTGAGCATTTATTTTAACATTTTAAAATATCATTAAAAATGTGTGTACAGGGTTGTAATTTGCACCAAAATACAGTTAAATAGGCTATATTTTGTTTACCCACAATTGGATGTGTGTTTAAAGAGGATAGACTTGAAATGTGTATTAGGTTTCTGCATATTTTACTACTGGTTTGGGAAAAGATGAATGAAAGATGCAACGTCAGCCAATGAGAGATGAGATATGACTCCGTGTGCTCCTCTTAATCTGATTTATTATAAATCGATTACAGAGACTACAGAGCAGTTTTTGTCAGACGTAGCTTGTGGATTGACTTCATATTAGCTTTATTTGAGGTCTAAGCAAACACTAATGATAAAAAACAACTAAAGTGTTGGGTGAAAAATTATTCAATTGTGATTTACAGTATTATGAGATGCAGTCACTGTTTTAAAGTCTTAGACATATTTGTGTCGATGTCTAGCTTTTGGCACTTTTCAGGTGAATCTTTTGTTGCACCCTAACATCAAATGATAAAAAATTATTTGGCAAACAGAAATTAAAGTCTGTGCCAGTAACACTTTTTGCATTATTCTAATGACAATTACAAAAATTTCTAATGTAAAAAAATTAATTGCATAAAAAAATCAGTCTTTATTTTATTTATGCAAAAGATCATTTATTTTAATTTAACCATGCACATAAATACTTTTGACTTTTTGGACAAATTTTCTGTTTGTTCCATGCTCTCAAAACTATTGACTGAATTGGGTCATAAAGCTTCATCAAAGTAAGCGTTCCCTCTCCATTACAGTGCTGGATTGTGAAGCGTCTTTGATTTTTAATACAGACTAAACGTCTCACACTAATGACATGATCGGGATCGTGTGTTGACAAGCATCAGTGATGTTGTCTGATCAGATCGCCCCGTGTGATGACTCGCCATCTCTCAGCTACCCAGAATCCCCTGCTGCGTCTCAGTGTGCTGTCTGTCATTGTTGAAATATTGATGGTGCTCAGACACCTGCCGAAATAGCTGGGGAATCATCTGCCTGTTTGAGAGGACATCAACTTAAAGTCCTAAACCGAAACGATCAGTCTGGAAAGAAAGTGATCTGACCAAAACTGGGATGGTACCCTTTAAAAACCATTTAGATATGTATCTTTGAGGTACTGATATGTATCTTGGATACACAGGGACAGCTTTTGTGCCTTTCTTTCTGACAGTAAAAATATAATGACAGTAAAGGGTAATGGTGGTATTTTGTAAGCAATGTGTTTTGAAAAGCGCTATATAGCAGGGTTATGTTATCCTTTACTAAAACTAAAACAATTAAAACATTGGAATCAAATAAAATATACAATATTTGCAACCAAGCGTTGGGTCAAAAGGGACGACCCCAGCCCCTTGGGTTGTTTTAACCCATTGTTGGATCAAATTTAAACATTTTCTAGATTAATTTAACCCAACGGCTTGGCTTGCAATGTTTTTCATTCACAGCTTTGAATGACTTCACTGTCTATTTTTGTGAATTTCAAGTAAATGTTATGTTATTTAACAGATGCTCTGTTGCTTATCATCATTCACTATTATGAAATTGTATGACATACAGTACAGTATACAGTATCAGACACACTGCTCTCTAGATAACTTTATTGGCCATTTAACATCAAACACACAAGCCCTAAGAGATAAGTAAATGACTTTTATTTTTTGTTTGAACTGAAATAAAACTGTTAAAACCCCACGGCCGCGATGGCTAATGCAACAGTGCTGGAAGGCTAAGCTGACTCCTCTTTATCTTCCTTAGCAGTTGTTATTTTAGTTGGTGTCTCTTACCATGCACTCAGCATAAACTTCTTCAGCTTGAAGTAAGAAATAATTTGAATTATTTGGAAAAAATGCACATCCTGGGTGGTAATGCGGCACAACGCGAAGCTGTTACACTGTGGGTGTGCATTATTTATAAATAATTCAAAAGACCGGAGTCAATTATTCCTCCTATACCACGTTTTCCACAGACATTGCTCTGGTACTTATTTTAAGCCATTTGACAGGTCAGGTGTGCGTTTATCGAAAAATAATGCATAACCACTCAACATTTTTCAGCCAATCAGAATAAAGCATTCAACAGCCTCGCTGTATAAAATCATAAAATGATTCAATTCTGATCCTGGAGCACAGTCACAGCTCCTGCAAGAGCCACAGGGGAAACTTAAACACAAATGCCTTTTGTGTCCGGTCAAAAGAATTTTTCCTCTGGCCAATCGGATGGCCTGGAGCTGCTGTGCCAGTGATGCAGACAATTGACAGCTTATAATTTGAATCTGACAGGCGTGCATGAGCGCTTCGAGTGGAACACCAGATTAATGACTAAACTTGCATCATAAAGTATTTGAAAGCCATTTTATGAATAACACTGCGCTTCTTTCGGGATCATCTGAGGTCTCCTGGAGCTGAGAGGTGAAAGAGAGGTTTAATGCAGATTCACTGGTGACCTTCTGTGAGAGAGAAAGAGAGAGAGATCTGTAAGCCTCCGCGGGTGTTCTGAGCAGTGCATATTGATCCGACTCTTCAGGTACACGGTCCGATGCAATCTGAACACTCGCTGACGTAAGAGATGAGCCAGACTGATCACTCTGTCAGATTTCAGTGCACAAACACTGTGTAAATAAATGATTAAACAATCTTATAACTCTACAGCTCAATATTTTTCATATACTTTTGCCGATATTCATCTCAGTAGGTTGCATTAACATTTACGCATTTGGCAGATGCTTTTATACTTAAAGTGCATCACAAAGTATGCATTTTATATCAGTATGATTCACTGGGTTTAAACCATGATGTTTTGCGCTGCTAACGCAGTGCTCTACCCCTAAGCTATACAGGAGCACAGTATTGTGCTCAGTATTACTGTGCATTCATACAGCCACCAGCAAGAGCGTAAAAAAACGCTCTGGCTGCCCTGCCAACAACGCTAAAGAAAAAGTGTAGTGGACGCTCTGATGCTTGAATGCATTCTCTGGAATCCTCTCAAGCGGAGGTTTCCGCCTTCCGATTGGTTGCCGCCAAACATTTCCGCCTTTCGATTGGTTGCTGCCTAACTGCATCATAGCTCATTACCATAAAGTTGAACTGATTTCAACACAGTTCATGATGCCGCTTGCCAGAGCTTGCCACTCGCCAGAGCTTGCCGCTCTCCAGAGCTTGCCGCTCGCCAGTGCTTGCCACTCGCCAGAGCTTGCCGCTCGCCAAATTGAATGACTTCCGGCCACTTTGACGCTCTCGCGGGTGGCAATGTGAACACACATTAGCGCTACGTTTACACGAGGCGTAAGCGTTAACACTTCCCATTCACTTTTAATGGGTGACGTCAAGCTTGCCGAACTGAATTGTGGATCCATCTGCGCCACGTCACTGCTGTTGCTCGCGGCAGAAGTTAACATTTCTCAACTTTTTAAGCGGAAACGCGTGCGTCAAACAGATCACCTTATGCAAATAACCTAGGCAAAGCCAGCCAATTACGTATTTTGAATACCGGAGCATGTGTAGCGGCCACTGTGATTGGCTTTTTGGCCACGCTTCAGACAAGCCTTCTGTCAAGCATTAATGCTTCTGTCCCATGTGAATGTACCGTTAGTGTTCTTGTGTATATCAGTATTTAACTCATTCCCCTCCAGCTTTCTTTTAAGTTGCCCAGAAGCATTTTTTTGGATTTTCACAACAATTCACAAAATGCCTTCGAGGAAAAGTTTCTTCTATAAATATATAAACATACAAATATATCAAATCAAAGAACAGACCCTCTGCTTTCAAACAAACAAACAAAACAGGAAAAAACATTTAATCCTATGATTTGTTCTATTTTAATTACATCTTAAATATGCTTAGGTTCCTTCAAAAATATAAAATTTTGAGCGAAAAGCTGAAATAATTGCATTATTGTAAATTAATTTTGTTACAGATTAGATTCAGAACAATCATCAAAACATACACGTAGTTAAAACTAATTCGTTTTGCTGCAGTTTTTTATAAATTGGGTAAGAGCACCATCTAGAAGATACTAGCATAAAAACTCCTCATTGGCAGGGAAATGTTTTTTATTAATTGATGAGATAACTCGTCAGTAGTAGGAATGTAACGATTAAATTGCGTGTCCCATTAAAAATGCCTGTCTGAAATCGATTCTGAATCGCAAGGCTGCGATTCTTTGTTTCATGCAAAGCTTGTGCGTGTACTACGACATTTGGTCAGTAGGAAGTCCTTATCAATCTAAAATCATTATAAGTCGGAGTTGTTTATAACATGCATTTAAAACAGCAACACTCGTTAAATAAAAATCATTAAAAATATTCTTTATTATCATGAAAATACCTGAAACAACTTGAAGAACAGCGATATTAATATTGTAATGCTACTTCTTCTGTGGCACAAAGGGAGTTTCTGCATGAGAGCGCCCCCTGGCGTTCGGATGTGCCGGGATTTCACCGTAATTCAATAAAATTCATTAATTGAGAAAACGCACATTTGCACGATTAATCGTTACAGTCCTAGTCAATAGCAGGGGGAAAAATCGTAAGTGCGGCAAAAACTTTGAAGACGTGTAAGTCACCATGGGTTAAAGCGCCTGCCAAAATAGATTTTCTATTTTCTATTTACAGATACACCAAAAAGTGAATTTGTTGCACTGAATGAAGGTTAAATCTCAGTTCATTTAAACTCTATATTGAAGTGAGTTAAGTACTTCACTGATGATGGGTTACTAAAGCAGCCATATGTTTTAAAACCCATTTTAGGTGATATTTAACGAGGTTAATCGTCTCTCATTTGTTTGGAAACTGTGTTTATGTGTCGTTGGAGGCTTTAGGGTGTTTGGTGAGGATGTATTTACATCACAATGATGTTTTGATGTGTATGTATTTGCAAACAGACAAACACTTAGACCTTAATTAGGATTTGCATAATCTTGAATATATTAACACCAGACCATTGAATTCCCTTTGTTACTTATCTTTTAATATTGAACGTGTCACAAACATTTATGAAAGATTCCTTGTATGTATTGCAGTGATGAATTGCATTGTGTTATGTAGTAATATGACCACATATCCATCAACACTACATATTGTACATGATGGTGAAACCCATACAGCAGCCTACTCCGGGCCGGATCTGCACCAGAGCTGCTGACTTCGGCACAGATCCAGTGCGGTTCCGGCCTGGATTTGTTTTGGAACTGTTTCAATTTGTCGTCCATATCTCTAAACAGATTGCTTCATGTGATAGAAGGATGAGCACCGAATACCCCGATACTGTGTATGCCCAAATCATCTTGAGTGCAGCGGTTTCTAAAAGTGACATATTTGAATAAATATACATTTTATTTGCATAAATATGCATAAAAATGCACTTTACTTGATTATGAAGTTTAAGTAAAAAAAATTATACATATATAATTATATAAGTATTAATTCGGTCAGTAAGAGATTCACATGAGATAGAAATGCTAGACAGTTTGTATTTTAAGTGTTTTATGCTTTACTTCCATTGTGAGTGTCCAACCTGATTCATGCGTATTTTACTAGTTGGTGTATTCGTATGAGTTTGAGTTGGCTGTACAAAGTTGCATAGGAATTAGCCACCTTGTTAAATCCATAGGAATTGCCATGAAATTGTATTGGAGTGCCTTAATCAGTCATGCTTTTGCATTTCTCTGTCACTTAATGGCTATTGACAAAGTTTAACAAACTTTTACAGTACATGCACTGAAAAAACAACAAATGAGATAAATATGAGGTTTGAAAACTCCAAGAGTCCAGTCAAGTAGTTTAATGTGTCCGGGCTTTAAGGGCCTGAAGGTGTCCCAGTCCTGTGGTGTGACAGAAGAAAGCGCAGAGAACCTCACAGGCAACTGGAGCACTGAAACCAGGTCGCCCCCACGTGAGGAGAACTTCTGTTATAAAAGGCCTCTTCTCCTGGAAGGGAAGACTAATTATACATCCTACCAAAGTCACTTTATCTTTCTCTCTCTCTCTCCACCTCTTTCTTTCTTTTCTGTCTCTCTCATGCATAGCAAGATGTAGACCGCGAGGCCGAGCGAATGTGCTGACATTGACACAGTTAAGACGCCATTTCAGGCTCCTCCTGTGAGGAGAGATGGCCTCAGGCTGAGGTGGAACCAGACGCAATGTCACACGCTGGTTTCAGATAGTGGGCCGTAAAAAATGAATGCTGACCGCTTTGGTCTTCATGTGGTCATAATGGGCATTTAGATTAGAGTACACTACAAACAGTGATTTTTATTTGGCTTGTTTTTAGTGCAAACATCTACAAAATCTTGAAATCAAGAAACATTTGCTTGAGAAGCTAAATGACATAAAGGGCCAGATTTACAGCTTGCGTCAGTGCAAATGCCCTTTTGATGTTAAAAAACTACCGTAGTGATTTATGAGATACGCACAAATTAGCACAAACTTTCAATAAACTTAAAATGTTGCTTTTTTGATATTCCAACAAGTAAGTCAACAGTGATTACTGGTTTATTTTTGAGCTACAATTAGATGTCTATTAAAATTTTTCTGACAACCCAAAGTTTGCCTAGACAACTGTGCTGTGTTTGGACACCTAATAGATGTCTTTTGAAAAAAATATGTAATGGTCAAAATAAAATCTGTCTGAAGTTGCACTGGTTATTGTGGAAATGAGATGTTGCATCTGTGTTCTGTAACCTGCACCTTGTCAGTACATTACCGCAGAAATTTCCACCCCCATCGGCGCTCTGAAAATGCATTTCTTATGTGGCATTCACCCAAGACGCCGAAGAGATGGCAAGTGTGAGTGATTTACATGTTTAGTCAATGCAAAAACGCGAATAGGCATCCTGCGAGGAACACATGGATGGCGCTGTGCGAATGGCGCGGAATGCGTGTATGGCGCATTTTGCTTGAATTGAGCATTGCCGCGAGAAACGCACAAGTTTTTGTTGGATATTCACGCCCCATCAACCAATCAGGAGCTTGCTTTAATAGTGACATGATTACAGGGAGCGAGCAGAGTCGCAGAAGTCCCTCCCATGACATGAAATTCTGCGTGAATGTCTCGAATGACTAGAATTTTATGCGCAGCTTTCACGCGCGAATGAAGCAAGTACACTCAAAATGCTAAAGTGTCTAACTACCCGCGAATAGCGCGTTTTGCCGCCTCAACCGCGGCTGGTGTGAACGCACAGTTACACTCATTTGCCCTGTTTAGTAAATCTGGTCATTTTGCTTCTTAAATTTACACTGTAAAAAAAAATCTGTAGAAATTACAATGTTATTGCAGCTGGGTTGCCGGTAATTTACCGTAGATTTACATTTATGTAATTTACTGGCAAGAATTTGTTCAAAGTTCAGTCAATTTTAAATATTTTCAAGTATTTGTCTTTACAGAATAAAACTATGCAATAACAGCCTCACGCAAAGCATTCTGGGAACCAGAAGTCATCATCAACCTTTTTCTGTTTTTTGCTTCAGATTTTGTTTCCCAGAATGTTTTGCTTGATGCTGTTTTTTTAGTTTTACTCTATAAAGACAAAGACTTGTAAATGTTTAATGTTCATTTAACTTTGAACAAAATTTTGCCAGTTAAAAACATAAATTTAAAACTACGGTAAATTACCGGCAACCCAGCTGCAATTTCTACAGAATTTTTTTACAGTGTAAGCTCACACAACACACACTGTTTTTTGCTCATCTCATGTTAATTTTAAGTACTTATAGAGCAGTATTACATTCTCAATATCTCCAAAGAGTCATTAGTTTGATCAGATTTATAAAAGACAGATCAGCGCTAGCGATTGTTTCCGGAAAAACACAAAATCCAGAGGTGTCCAGCACTAGGAGCAATTCACAGCAGGCAACACACACACAAAACATTATCCCACTATCTCTGGATAACTTACAGTATGATGCTTATGTCATTTACATGATATGCACTTATGCATCAATTGCGAACAAAACAGATATTTAATGCAGTTTTACTTACCGCCTGCGACTCATGACTCGGTTGGGTCTTCCCTATTTCAATGAAATCCAGAGTTAAACAAACACACATTGTTGAGTCTTGATATAAAACAAAGCTGTTGCGTGAAGTGATGCCTGTGACTTCTACAGTACTTGCTAATGCTAATGAGAGTCCTCGTTGTTCTCGCTCTCACTCTGATTGACACATGGGTGTGCTTTTCCAGGGGAAGTGCCCATAAAAGGAATATGGGGTCACTGATACGTAACGGGTACCCAAGTTCGAAAAAAACTTTCCAACACTTCTAAGAAAGAGGAGAAGTGAGTTTGGCCCAGAAATACTGCGTCACACGCTCAACTGCTTTTTTGACACTTTCCATTTGTTTAGCATGAGGATTACAGCTCTGAAACTGTGTTAAAAAGTCAGGATGCATGAAATAGCATTAACCCCCCCAATTTAATTATTAGGTGTTTGTACTGGAAAACAAGAAAAATTAAGTAAGCTAAGCAGTGGCGGCCGGTGACTTCTTTTTTCGAAGGCGCGCAATGCGAGGTTTGTCACACAACATGTATGTAGCCCGCCATGTTTGTGTAATCGTAATTTCAAAATATTTTTGGCGTGTTGAGAGATCCTATGTGCATCATGTGTCGGGTTCGGGTAGGGCTTGAACACTATGGGCCAGGGCCTGGTTAGGGCTGGAGTTTTTGGCCCGTGCAGGGCTCTACTCTGAACACATATTTTGAATTTGCGCCCCCGGAAGAGCAGTATGAAAACCATTTTTTGCATTAATTAATTACAAATCATGCTTACACACATTTCCCCTAAGAAAGGTAGGGTGAATTCAGGTAAACTGGGTTATGACATTGAGATGACTGTAAAAGTATCCCGGTTTACCTGAATTCAATTTACCATGTTAATCCATGTTTCTTCTGCAGTAAAATCTGACTGATGAAGTCCTGTATAACCCCCCACACGCTCCCCATTACAGAAAGCAGCATTACTGTGGAAGATTCATAATTTTAATGGCCATGCAATCTCTCCAGAATCTCATATTGCCACTATGAAAAATCCATGAAGCGGTTGGGTCTTAATTCTGAGATCGTGTCCTCGGGGCCAAAGAGCAGAAACATTAATAGAATTTGAATCCCATTAGGCTTGTATGGGTGGATGTGTTTCTACACCACCATACTGCAGACGACACATTGATTAATGGCTTTTGTTTGTTGCTGTAGCCAAAGGCCTGAGCTTCGAAAACCTGAGAGGCCAAACTTCGACTGATCATTATAACACAAAGCGCAATTAAACTCGTGTGTGTGTGCGCGTTAGAAATTGTACCAGAGCCAAGCACCTCCACACATAGGAAAACAGAAGATACAACAGTCTGGCCCTTAAACGGGGCCCTTATTGGAGATTGTCTAAACCTCTTGGGGTGCAATCTGTTTGTATCTGTAAACTGGATGAAACGTTTATTCCAATGCTGAACAACAGGACACTGTTGTTTTTAGGATAATGATATAATGAACATTAAAATGATCTTCCCTGTGTTTTTCAGAGCGTTGGCGGACATTTTGAGGCAGCAGGGACCCATTCCCATATCTCAGTATGAGCATGAAAACATCGCCGCCATAGAAACCTCACCCAAAGAGGAGACACCTGTACGAACATCCAAGAACCACTACACACCTGTCCACAACAAAAACAATCACGGTAAGTTACCTCATGTGTTTTTATGATAAAACCTTCATTATGTTTTGGACTTATATGATAGTAGGCTACTCTGGTAATCTTTAAAACCCTTGAAGATTATTAAGATGAAATGAGTCTCTATGTATACATGTGTGGGTTTGCGGGTATATGAAGCATGCTTCATCATGTGTAAAGGCTCAGCACATACTGTTGAACTCTAGTCATATCTGAAATCACATCTAAATTAATTTTTCATTCAAACAGACTTTAAAACATGTTATTGTGCTTAACACACTTTTTACTCTTGAAAAATTCACATCTCGCAAGCATTCAGTGTTCTTTTTTGCGTTTGGGCTCACATGGCATCAATATTCAGAAGGCTGAATAAACTCACTTCTGTTGTATTACAGAATGGTCGCTGTTGCTTAAAGTTTACACTCTACGCTAGACTTTTAAGGTGTTGCTATTGTAGGTGGTTGTTATCGTGTTCTGGTTGGTTGCTTACATAACCAAGTCCAAAAATAGTTCTTGTTTCTGTATTGGCTTTAACAGTAATAATGAATCTAGTGACTTCCCAGACAGCAGACGACTCCGTGCCGGATCTGTGCCAAAGTCAGCAGCTGCGGTGCGAATCTGGCCCAGAGTCGTCTGTTCTGATTCAACATTTAAGAATGTAGAAACAGTCAGAAATGAACCAATTAACTAAATTAACATTCACGCCTTTTGTTTGAAACTCTTTGTTGAATTTAACTCATTCCCTGCCAGCCATTTTTTTTTTAAATTTGCCTGCCAAATTTTTTTGTGATTTTCACAAAAGTTTCACAAAATGCCTTCCAGGAAAATTTTCAGTCACAATTTATTTTACGGCATCACTGTTACAGTGTAAATATACAATTAAGTACTAAGTAAAAATCATTAACAACATGTACTTACTAGAGGGTTGGGGTTAGGATTAGGGTTTGGTTTAGGGTTAGTTGCATGTAACTATGCATAATTAACTTTATTACTATAATAATTACATGTAACATGTGTAACAAATACACTGTAAAATAAAGTGTGACCAACTTTTCTTTTAAAATATGTAAACATACAAATATATCAAATGAAAGAACAGACCCTCTGCTTTCAAATAAACAAAACAGGAAAAATCTATATTTTTCTCTGCCTATAAACTCTTAAATATGGGTATTATTCTTTAAAAGTACTTTTTAAAAGCAAAAAAATGAAATAAATGCATTTTTGTGAAGGAATTTTGTTAGCAATTAGATACAGAATGATAATCAAATGATAATACACAGAGTTTAAAATTAATAAATAACGTTTTGGCTTCAGTTTTTTCATAAATTTCAATAATCCCGGTATTGTAGATTAACATAAAAATTCATCAAGAAGACTTTTTTTTTGCACATTTTTTCTCTTAATTGATGAGATAACATATCAATTGCGGGGAAAGATTTAAAGACATTAAATCCATTAGAAAATGTCTAAAACTGTAGTATATGGTCAAGTTTAAGTGTAGAAGTGTTTGTATGTACATACAAAGAATAATTCATGAAGTAACATCCCTGCAAGGACATACAGGATATACCAATATTATATACAGTGTTTGTTGGATCAGGTTCATGCATCATGTGACCCCACCTAACCCAAACCATAAGGGTAAATATTGAAAATGAATCTGACCAGAAATCAAATGAAATCTCTCTTTGGGCACAGATATGTGTTGGATGACTGCGTGCACGTGTGTGTGCGTGTTTCATAGGATGCTTTTACACATGTGCTGTGTGTTTGATTCTTGTCTCGCGAGATCTGGTGACAGAGTGCTCCTTCAATCTATAAAACGTCCCATTTTTGATTGATGGATTTAATGCTTTTAAGTTCAACAAAGAGTTTCAAACAGAAGAAGCGAATGTTCATTTGGTTAATTGGTCAAAAAATTCAATATTTTTTGACTGTTTCATTGATTCCCAATACAGAGATTTTCTTTCAAGTGGTTGATCTCCGTAACCTCTTCTGTCCTCTGAACCTCCACTCCCACTCTTTCATCGACGGTATTGTCAATCAGCATTTATTTCGGAGACATCGATGTGCTTAATTATGATAAAAACTATACATTAACATTTCTACATACAGTACATTACACTTAGGTATACATTATTATTCCGTATGTGTGTTGTCTGGAATCAAACCCATGACCTTTTGCGCTGCTAAAGCAATGCACTACCAACTAAGCTACATACACACTAAATTATATCACCACATCACATATGCATCTTTTCATTGTACACATCTTACAGTACTTGCAAAAAAAGCTATTTTATAACCCTTCACCCCTCCCCCTTGTCCCTTGAAACAAAGTGACAAAAAATATTTCCCTAAGAAATAGGACACCACTACTACCCCTTTATAAATCATCATTCATCGTCGTTAGCTCATACGTTAAAGAAAACGCGCCAATGTTAATCACAAACTTCCAAGCTGCCGTAGATTGCTGTAGTGCTCCGTTGCGTGGGCTACAGCCATTTTTCTTCAAAATCATCTTTAGTATGATACATTTTTGGTTCACGTATTCAGGCACATAACAACTACAAAACAATGCGTTATCAAACGTGTGGTAAAAGACAACCAAATTCCCCGCCACTGCACTTGTATTTATGCTGTCAAGTCACCGGGTATCAATAAAATATGATGTGGGACTGGTGTGCAGTCAATAACGAGCGTACTTTTGTCATTAAAATCAATAATAATGCAAAATACTTACATTTATGAGTCTCTCTGCTCGCTTTGGCAGCCTCGGCTCGCTTTGGCAGCTATGTTGCCGCTGTAGACGGTAAACTTTCACATACCCATTTGTTTGAAGTGAGGTCCTAACAAAATCTTCATTTGAAGGGCTAGCACTTCCTCCTATCTACACCAAAAGAAAATCGGGGAGCCCTACCCCTAAACACAAAAAACGAAGGGGAAGGTGAAAGTGAAGGGGTAAAATTGAAATTATGCCCCGTTTACACTAAGGAAAGACGCAGATATTGTATTTCCCTGTGGTTTGGCCTCTCATTTACATGAAAAAAAACTGTTTTTTTCACCGAAAGTGATTATTTCTAAAACCTCCAGCCAAAGTGAAGATTTCTGATAACCCCGTTTATGTGTTTCCGTGTCAACTCGGAGAAACAGTGTTTTAGGTTCTGAAACGTCACATTATGCGCCAGAAAGTGCTTAACGTCATGTGAACAGGAAATCGCTCGTGTTATTCATTGGTGTCGACTTGAAGATTTTGATTGGCTTGCATGGCTTTATTCCTCTCCCTACACTGCAGGTTTGGCATAGTTATTATTGGCACTCGACAGCGTATTTATGCGAGTTGATGTTAATTACGTTTTTTGAAAACGATGTTGTGTCCACGTTGTTATTATTGAAAACGGAGGCATTTCGTTTCTCTAAATACCCGGCTATGTGTAAATGTGGCCTTACTGTCAGAGCTGTAGGTCTAGGCAAACCAGGTGGTCGCCTAAGATGCCACCAGCTGCAGGGGGCGCCAAAGAGTGAATATACATATTTAATGCTGATTCACTTGAATCTTGAAACTATTTTTAACTGTCTTGTTGATTTAAGTGCATTTAAAAATGTAGTGTTACATGATCACATCATTTTTTTTTTTACATTTTTTATGTTATATTTGGGCATCAAAATGGCTTGAAACTGCTCTGCTTAGTGCTTACTGTGAGCTCACTGATAAACTTTCATTTTCAATAAAATTTGCACCACAAGTCTGGATCTAAATCATGATGTGCTAATGGGTGATGACTTCTATAGATGCTCTGTGATGTCTGAATAAATGTAAAGTGTTTTTCCTGGATGGTGATGCTGTAAATGTAGTCTCGCGTAGCCAGACCTTAAATACTGAAGGTCTGGTGTTTTCGCTGCTTTTTCTGGACAAAGCCCACACACGAGCTGTTTGACCAACATTTCAAACAACCAATCACAGTTGGTTTCGCTTAGCGTCACGTTTCGGACTCCCCACAATAACGAGCCGGCTGGCAACAAGTCAGTTATTGAAATAACCAGCCGCAACCAAATAGCATCTAAATAAACAACATTACTCACCATAGAACCACGTTGTGCACTTCATGAACAACCACACCAATGAGACGCTCCCGTTAAATGTTTGTTTGAAGCATATCTCTTCACTTTTTAACTTTTTTACAAGCAATTCAGGAGATCCGAACTTTTTGACTCCACTAACTGTCTCAAGCAAAACTCTTGGATGTCTTTTAGAGAGTCTATGCCGCAAACTTTGCATATTTTTGAGAATCCAATGTTTAGCTGATCATGATAACTGGTCATTATTATCCACGTGAACACGACGATTTTCTTCCCCAATGAAACGAGCTTTGTTTTCCAGGGACCTAAATCTAAACCTGGAAATCCGGTTTATTTCAACCAATCAAAGATGATTTCGACATTCCCACAGGGTTTTCAGAAAAGTGCACGAAAAACATCAGATCCAACAATCTGTGGGGTGACGTCTAAGGCTGAGACTACTGTATATGACAGCCTAAATCTTAAAGGACTATAGCCGAAATCATTGTAAAGGTCAGAGAAAGGGTAACAAACGTTTAATAGAAAAATACTGTTTTGGTTTATAAAAGTGTGCAACAAAACAGCCCTTAAACATTGAGTCGGATTTTAAGTGGACTCGAATGGTCTTTTAAATCTTGCAAAAGGCTATTTTAACAAGGTCATGAAGATTTGATAGCACATGAGGAGCTAAGATGTAGCAAAGCTCTCAAATCGAGCGTCAGTCGGTGTGATGCGAAGAAACGCTTGACTGAGCTCTTGTTTTTAATAAAATACAATCATTAAATATTAACTTTCATCAGAGAGAGAGAGAGAGAGAGAGAGCGAGAGAGAGAGAGAGAGAGAGAGAGAGCAATGAAGACAGCAAATAATCTCATGTGCTGTTCTCATTATGGGTTTCTTAATGCAATTTGATCTGTGGCTCGCTGGCTCGTCTTTGATTTCAGATAGAAACACTGTCATTGTCCATTGGTTACTTTAGACACCATGAATCACTTAAAGACATGAAATCTGTTACATTTCATGGATAAACTTTTGCCTTTAATTGACTTAAATTCCGATCAGCTTGATTTATTAAGAAATACGGTTGCATAATTGAAAAGAATAAAGACAAACTGAATTATTTCTTCCAGAGAGCATGGAATTATTTGTTTAGACTTTCTGTCTGTCAATCCATCTGTGTCTGACCGCTATTCAGTGGTGCACATAACAGAAAAGATGTGATTCCGGTCTTTGGTCATCTGGCTCGGGTCAGGGGCGCCCATTACCATCCTATTAGATGCTTAAAGGATCCACCTGCATCTCTGATCAACCTCAGTGTCCTCTAACCCAGCAGGGCTCAAATTTGTGTTAAAAGCGTGTGCGTGTGTGCCAAGATGATAGTTTGACCTCTAAAACCTCTAGTGTGGTCGAGCAGAACCTCTACCCCCCATTAATACTTAATGCAGAATCCCGTCCTGTCGTCTGTCTTAAAACACCGTTTACCAGCCGCTGGCTGAGGTGACTTCTCAATAACTGTCAGATGTAAGGCTGCGCTGTGAGTAATGCGGGACATAAAGGGTATTTATCCGTAAAGAATTGTGTTCCTTAGGCCATCAAATACCCGCAATGTCCGGTGTGATGGATTTGGGTTGAAAAGCTACAAGGTTTAAAACCACATCAGCATTCAAGATTGACACATAACTATAAAATAAAGACTCAACACTCGTTTTTCTTGTGATGGTCATTCTGTGCGTTTCTTCGCAGGGCATTATGGGAAAGAAAACTTCCGCAGCGGTCAAGACATGCACAACTTCATCTCCTCCGGCTTTGTGACGCTCGGCAGGGGCCATCTGAAAGGTAATCGCCCGTTTCTTAACCCTTATGAATCCCAAAGGGACTTTTTTATCTTCTCACTGCATCATGCCGAAGGCATTTAAAGAGAGTTGTGTCACTGTGAGCATGTTAAATTTACTATAGGAATATGAACTGCTTTTGCTTTAGAGTCATTTTAACACTATCTCAAGGCAATTCGTACGTATTTTACGAGGTGGCTAATTCGTACGACCACATTCATAAAAAAATTACAGTTTGCCTTGACGCCTGTGACATTGGGGTTATGGGTGGGGTTTCGTTATTGTTTTTTATGATAATCGTACGTTTTGCATGATTAACTTTGTGCTGATTCATACGAATTAGTCAAGTCATAAAATATTTATGAGTTCTCGTGAGATCAGGCTGGTCATTTAGTTGGAAAGGAAAAGATGAAATGTACCCAAATGTCTTATCTCACCCCATTTCGTCAATATTTGACGACACTTGACCATTCGTCATATGTTGACGTGAAGGGTATACCTTTCGCGTCATTTTTTGACGAACTGGGGACTTCAATACTATTACGTCCGTTGCATTCTCTTTCCTATTTTATTACCATTTGCGCGTCGGTTTAGGGTTAGATTTACATAATGACATCCCTACACAAACCTAACTCTAACCCCAACGCCAGGTGACAACTGTTTCTAACCCCAACGCCAGGTGACAACTGTTTAATTTCGCGTACACTGTTTAATTTCGCGTACACTGTTTAATTTTGCGTAATCTAACCCTAAACCGACGCGCAAATGGTAATAAAATAGGAAAGAGAATGCAACGGACGTAATAGTATTGAAGTCCCCAGTTCGTCAAAAAATGACGCGAAAGGTATACCCTTCACGTCAACATATGACGAATGGTCAAGTGTCGTCAAATATTGACGAAATGGGGTGAGACTGTGTTACTTATAGATGTTCTTTATTTGTCACAAGCGTCCTGTTGATGACATTGAGATGTTGACAGTGCAGTAATGATGCTTTGTAAAGCTCATTTTGTCTAAAAGAAACTCATATCTGTCCCTTATAGTTGAATCACTCCTGCCCACGTACTGCAACATAATGGGTACGGCACTGGCTGATTGTTAACATTACAACATCAATATCCACCAGATTGTCAATTTTTTTCACATTTTTAAGGAGTAAAATGTTTAAAAACCTTCAGATAAATGAGAAATATCAGTGACATTAGCGCCCACGCCCGTGACACTCATTACATTACATGACTTCTGTTATTATTATGACACAAAGATGTGTTTGGCAAAAATTATTTTCGACAGGAGTTTTGAAGGACCCCCAAATATGATGAACCTTACTGTATGGGAGGGACCTTCATGCTAAACTACAGGATATTCCACCGAATTAGTGCTATTTTCAAGTTGTAACTCGTCAAGTTGATTTTTAAATCTTTATTTAAAGGATAACATCACCATTTTTCAATATTTTACTATGTTCTTACCTCAACTTAGACAAATTAATACATAACTCTCTTTTTTCAGTGTGTGCACTTTTAATCTTTGTTCAGCGCTTCGTAAATGTGTTAGCATTTAGCCTAGCCCCATTCATTCCTTAGGATCCAAACAAAAGTTTGATTTTGTGCCACCATACTTACTTGTGTACCTACTCATGTAACAGTCTTTAAATAGGGAAATCATGGAAGTTTTGGTGGCTTCTAAATTCATCCCTGTTTGGATCCTAAGGAATGAAAGGTGCTAGGCTAAATGCTAACACATTCACAATGCGCTGTATAGTGATGTAGTACTTGAGTCCGGTCTCGAGACCGATTTCTGCTTTCTCTGACTCGTCTTGGACTTGTTCCTTCAAAGACTCGGTCTTGACTCGGTCTCGGACTACAGTGACAGGAGAAGGACTCATAATTTTAGACTGAGTCCTTGAGACCAGCGCATTTTTATATATAAATAAATTGTCATATATAAAAAAAACACACAACACATAGCAATGATATTAAAATGCAGTGTTGACGAGCATTATTTGAAAATGACATCCCATGGTGCAATGCAAAGATACTGCCATCAGAGCCGTTTATCTCTAGAAAAATAGGCAGAAGATGATGCATGTGTTTGGGATTTTTTTATGATATTTAAAGCATAGTCCATATTAAGATGTTAAGACTGCTCCTCTAAACACTTCCCAATCTAGCTTAGTCTGTAGGCCTAACTGTTGATTATATACTGGGATGATATTAAATCATGAATATGAAAACTGATATGTTTTTATGGTCTTGGTCTCGACTCGGACTTGCTTCCTCAAAGACTCGGTCTTGACTCGGGCTCGACTCTATTTGAAAACCAATGGTCTCGGTCTTGACTCGGTCTCGAACCTTCAAAGGCTCAGTCTTGATTCGGACTCGGCATAGGCGGTCTCGTCCCCATCACTAGCGCTGGACAAAGTTTAAGTGTACACATTGAAAAAATATATGTATTAATTCATCTAAGTTCATGTAAAAATATACTGTAGTAAAATATTGGAATATGGTGGTGTTTTCCTTTAACACTAATCTTAATAACACACTTATTTTACTTTTCAAAATAAGTATTGGTCATTATCAAGTAACTAGTTTATTTTTTTAAAGGAGCGGTGAATCAAAAACTCAATTTTAACTTGATAATTTGTTATATAAGAGGTCATCAATACTTAGATGAACATCCTGCAAGTTTCAGAACTGAAAACGTCCGTGCTACTGAAATATAACCGTTTTTGGCACCAAGCCAGTAAAACAAGCCAGTGTGGAATTCGGAAATCTATGACGTCAAAGTAGAATTGAAGCACCGCCCCATAGCCAAATACAAGGACCACTTTTGAAGTCCCGCCCACAGCTTCGCGTGACACACGTGTGTCTCAACAAGTAAATATGTCTTTAAAGATTGACAAATGTAACCAAAATGACTTTTAAATACATTTTTTCTGAGAGACTTTTATTTTGACGCGGTGATCTGTTATGATAGACTGGAAACGCATTTTCGGTTGTGGAAGAACCGCGTGGGAACAACACAGAAGCTAAATACTTTAATTCGGAGGCTTGGAACATAACATTAAATGCCTGGAAAAAGTTTGCTTTTTAAGAAGTTCCAGCTCGTGTGGGGAGTGTTTGTTAACTTTGGTTACACGGATTTATTTGCAAAGAAGTCGATGCTGGATTTGCAGAGAGACTGTGATTAAAAGCACCACTTATATTGGATCTGACAACAATGACACAGCATTATACACAGTAAGACATTTTACTTTATTTAAGTTACTGCGTTTAACTATTGCTTTGTTAGAAGAGATCGCTTGATATGTCTGTTGTAACATCCGTGTCTAAACACGTATGTTTGACTGTTTTAATTTACTAAAAACATTAAACGATTAATAAAGATACACCACTTAACAACACGACTGTAATTTAACGGTAGAAATATACAGTGTTATTTATAAAGGAGGATTTATCAGCCGCAGTTTAGATTCTGATGCCCGTTTACTGTGTTGTATACGGTAATTTAGGCGAGTTACGTTTGAAAGGTCAAACACTCAACAAAGCTTATTTTTTATCTTATAACTGTGGTATTTAACATTACGTGAATGTAAAAGCAACCTCACAAGCACAATCAAATTATACAAAGTTATTGATAAGGATTTATTAGCCGCAGTTTAGATTCCGATGCGCGCTTACTGTGTTGTATACGGTAATTTAGTCACGTCGAGTTTTGTTTCTACTTTAATATACGTATTGTCATTTATGTGTATCATATTTAGCACCCAGAATCTTTTGTGGCTCAAACATATTTGTGTTCGGCTGCTATTTTTATCACATTAATGTTTTTAAAACATTTCCCCACATGTAATGACGGGGAATGAAGCCGTCCAATCATAGCAGTGGGTGTTTACGTCCAGGTCTTCAATGCGGCCCGCCCCTTCAAACGAACCATTTCTCCAGACAGCCACTAATCTATGTTACAAAATAGCCTATTACTTATTGTTTTTGATGTTTTTGAATGTAAAAACCACGCGGACATCAGAAGTAGACATCAGGCAACAGTATAAAACAATAAAATCGACAAATTCACCGCCCCTTTAAATGGTTTCTTTGTAGAAGATTGAGACATTTTGGTAACAGGACTGAGTTTTTAACATATATTTAGCAAATACATGAAAATAGCTGCATTAAGTATTTGCTAACAGCATGAAGACACTGAGCAAATTCTAGTGGTTTACCATTTTTTTATTTTAAAATAAACCGATAACAATAAAAATAAATAATATAGATTACAGGACTGAACATTAAGATTTTACATTCACAGATAGAATCAATGTCATAAAATATACAGAAAATAAAATTAGAAAAGTAACTTTTGTTCCTCACATGGCCTTTAGAAGATCCAGATGATGTCACTTCCTCTTGAAAATGTGAAATATTCCTAGATTTGTGAAATTCTGGGGAAATGACTAAAATATGCATTTTATCTTAAATATTATTACTTTTTCAATGCTATAAACATTTAAAGTAAAGACAGGATATGGACAAAAATGCAAAAAAAATAAAGTTCTGAAGAATTTTATGCTTTATATGTTAAAAATGTAAAAAACTACATTATAACTGGCAGCTATTTGCCAGTAACTTACTGTAGATTTAAATTGATGTTATTTACTGCCAACAGTTTGTTCAAAGTTAATGAACATTAAACATTAACAAGTCACTAACAGAACTAAAAAACAGCCTTATGCAAAGCATTCTGGGAACCAGAAATCCTCATCAACCTTTTACTGTTTTTATCCTTCAGATTTTCTTTCCCAAATCGCTTTGCATGATGCTGTTATTTTAGTTTTATTCTGTAATAAAGACTTGTTAATATTTAATGTTCATTTAACTTTGAACAAAATGTTGCCAGTAAATAACATCAATTTAAATCTACAGTAAGTTACTGGCAAATAGCTCTACAGCATTTTTTTACAGGGACGGATAAAACAATGTTATTTTTCAATGTTTTATGTCATTTTTATTAATGTTTTAAATTATATTGTTTAAATTTGGTGTTAGATGGACATGCAGGACACTTTCGGTGGAATGGTCCAAATATTAATTTATAATTTTTTTATAAAAAATTAAAACTCTTTTAGATTAATAGTAATTTTGATATTATAAAGACAGCATTTTTCAGATAATTGGCAATATAGTAGATTTTAAAACTTTTGCTTAGTCTCTTTTCTTTCAAATTTTGTTTGCCGATCTCAAATGTAAATGTAAAGAGGATAAAGTTAAACATGTGCTTCACTTCCTTCAGGTGAAAGACTTTAATAAGTTGCTCAAATGATTTTTCTGCTTATTCAACTTTGCTCCCCGCGGGTCATGCAAATTGGCCTTAAGCTCCAAACGGTTTAAATCCACCTGATTAAATTCTCTTTCTAGATTCTCTCCAGAGGTTTCGGACGCCCGTTCTGTCCGATTCACTGTTTTAAAGCCGCTCGCACACATTTTGCATGCGAGCATGAAGAGATGACAGTAACAGTTCACCAGAGATCGTGCCCTTTTCCATTCGCTTTTTCCATGAAGTTGATATTTTGAAGCATGTTTGCATCGCATTTATATATGCAACATGGGAGAGCAGGAGCTGTCAGGAGCTTTACAAAGGACAAAAACAACACCATAAGCATAGCCATACAAGCCCTGCGCTGTGTTTATCTGAAGCCAACGATAGCTTCATGCATATGCAAATAAACCTGGCTGACGTTATGAAATTTAGTTTCTTTTCTGAGCCTAAATGTCAGTGACACACAACTTTTAGATGGGGTTGCTTGAGATGAAGGAACTTTAATGATGCTTTTCCGTCATATTCGGAGGACGATGACGTTCCTCGGTTTATCTCCTGTTGTGTTTCACCGATGAAAGACAGGCATGTGTATTTTGTGAAGTACTAAATGAATGTGTGTGTTTGTGTCTTTGCAGCTCAACACTCTGTAGATGATCTGGCGTGGCAGGGCGACCTGGACGTGCCGCTATCATACAGTACGTACCTTGCACGTTTCAAGTTTTCTATGCATTTAAATGCAATGCGTTTTTCATTTATCTGTATCTTTAGCTTAAGTGGATTGGTTTAACGTCCATGTTCCCTGTGGCTTCACACTGTATATATGAAGGTTTGAACCTTGTGAACCTTATAAGTTATATAACAGCTGAAATGAGTTTGTTGCTCATTCATGTCTTGCTGTTTTTTGCCAGTACAGCATCTCTGGGTTATTAATGACTGTGCAGAATTCTCCTCTTTGTTACCATGGTGATCCTATTAACCATTGTACCGTGTAATTCCTGAACTATGCTAAACTGAAACGATCTTAAATCCGTCTTTGTCTGAGACCTTGGGATTATTCTATTGACCCAACACTAATTACAGTATTAATTAAACACTATATCTTACAGAAACATTATTAGAGATGTTTGCTAAGGCAAGCATCACTGCAGACATTGCTTTTATGTATATGAACAAATCCTCAACCCAAATTCAAGTTCGTCTTGGATGACTTACGCTTCCAGGCATGCACGTTGTTGGAGGAAAGTGTGCTATTCATTTTTTAAACCATTAAAGGCACAATATATAAGATTTTTGCTAAATATCACCAGCAAAGTGCTATATATATTGTCAGATCCATTCCTATTGACAGTAGAAGGTGAAGACTACTATCTTTCACAGCATCATCAAGCTGCAGCCGCTGTTGTTGTTTAGAAAAAATATAGTGGTGAAAATGACATATTGTGCCTTTAAGATTTGTGAAGTTTTATCATTCTGACTGTATTGTACTGCACACAGGCCCGAAGCGTCCCAATGGCCCATCACAGTTTGCCATTGCGCCATGTTTTATTTACCTGAATGCAGTATGCCCATCTGTAACAGCTGTGTGATGAATAACAATAGATTTGGTTTTGCCCCGTAAGCAGAATGTTGATATCAGCAGCTGTGATGTTTTCAAGACTCATACCTGTTAAAACATGACATTTCGAAGATCAGTGCCAAGTATCGGTCAGATCCACTTAGACATCAGACATTAACGGCTGTCTGTCAATTTTAACAGCAGACAGGTCTGACAGAATGATTGACAGGCTTGGTGTAAAGGTTGTGTCACATTGTCTAACTGTGTGATGTCTTTCACACCAATGATCCATGCGGGATTCGATATGTTGAACAGGCTTAACACATCAAATGTCTAAAAATAAACGCTTTAGTAGTAAATAACTTTTGGCGAGCTCAGATGCAAAAGCCTCTAAACGTCACCTTTTATACGTTCATCAAATACTTTTGCTTTAAATCGTCTTGATCCCGGCCTCAGGACTGTCAGAAATACCGAATAACAGAAATACAGAAATATTTGAATCCATTAAAGCCTGATAAAAAATGCGAATCTACAAGAAAACATATCAGACGCACTTAATTTATTGTTGATACAGCTGCAGTGTAAAATGAATCATTTTCTTTTGGGGAAATGTTTGACTTTGTATTGTATCTCAACATATTTAGGCATATTTAAATAAAGTTAGAGACTTTACTAAGACATCTTTTTTACCAAAGGCATGAGACTTAAAAGGACAGTTTGCAGAAAATTTTTTAGTTCTATCATCCTTTACTCATACCTTATACTTTCCTACTATGCAGTGGTGGCCAGTGACTTCGTTTTCGAGTGCGCCTGATGCGAAGTTCGTCACAACATTTAATTAGCCCCTCATGTGTGTGGTTCGTCATTTCAAAATATATGTGATTTATGATAAAAGAAACGCTCACGTTTGCCAGATACTCGCTTAATCTCATGTGTAATCAGAGTTCAGTAATTTGTGAACGTGAGCGTCTCTTTTTATCATTGCATTTCAACGCGTGTGCAACAGACTTGTATTTTGACATAATGCATGATGCACATTGTTCACATGATGCAACGAACACATATTTTGACATGACACATGATGCACATTGTTCACATGATGCACAGCAAAATCACCAGTGTTAAATGTACACTGCTGGTGTTTAGGTACCCATATACACCAGGAGTGTACATTTAACACTGGTGATTTTGCTGTGTGCAACGAACACATATTTTGACATGACGCATGATGCACATTGTTCACATGATGCAACAAACACATATTTTGAAATGACACACGATGCACATTGTTCACATGATGCAACGGACACATATTTTGACATGAAGCATGATGCACATTGTTCACATGATGCAACGGACACATATTTTGACATGACGCACGATGCACATTGTTCACATGATGCCACGAACACATATTTTGACATGACGCATGATGCACATTGTTAACAATAATGCAACGAACACATATTTTGACATGACGCATGATTCACATTGTTCACATGATGCAACGAACACATATTTTGACATAACACACGATGCACTTTGTTCACATGATGCAACGAACACATATTTTGACATGACGCCTGATGCACATTGTTCACATGATGCAACGGACACATATTTTGACATGACGCACAATGCACTTTGTTCACATGATGCAACGGACACATATTTTGACATGACCCATGATGCACATTGTTCACATGATGCAACGAACACATATTTTATAAATGACACACAATGCACATTGTTCACATGATGCAACGGACACATATTTTGACATGACGAATGATGCAGATTGTTCACATGATGCAACTGACACATATTTTGACATGACGAATGATGCAGATTGTTCACATGATGCAACTGACACATATTTTGACATGACGAATGATGCACATTGTTCACATGATGCAACGGACACATATTTTGACATAACACACGATGCACTTTGTTCACATGATGCAACGAACACATATTTTGACATGACGCCTGATGCACATTGTTCACATGATGCAACGGACACATATTTTGACATGACGCACAATGCACTTTGTTCACATGATGCAACGGACACATATTTTGACATGACCCATGATGCACATTGTTCACATGATGCAACGAACACATATTTTATAAATGACACACAATGCACATTGTTCACATGATGCAACGGACACATATTTTGACATGACGAATGATGCAGATTGTTCACATGATGCAACTGACACATATTTTGACATGACGAATGATGCACATTGTTCACATGATGCAACTGACACATATTTTGACATGACGAATGATGCACATTGTTCACATGATGCAACAAACACATATTTTGACATGACGCATGATGCACATTGTTCACATGATGCAACAAAAACATATTTTGACATGACCCGTGATGCACATTGTTCACATGATGCAACAAACACATATTTTATAAATGACACACAATGCACATTGTTCACATGATGCCACAAACACATATTTTGACATAACGCATGATGCACATTGTTCACATGATGCAACGGACACATGTTTTGACATTACGCATGATGCACATTGTTCACATGATGCCACAAACACATATTTTGACATGAAGCACGATGCACATTGTTAACAATAATGCAACAAACACATATTTTGACATGACACATGATGCACATTGTTCACATGATGCAAAGGACACATATTTTGACATTACGCATGATGCACATTGTTCACATGATGCAACGGACACATATTTTGACATGACGCATGATGCACATTGTTCACATGATGCAACAAACACATATTTTGACATGACACACAATGCACATTGTTCACATGATGCCACAAACACATATTTTGACATGACGCATGATTCACATTGTTCACATGATGCAACGAACACATATTTTGACATGACGCCTGATGCACATTGTTAACAATAATGCAACGAACACATATTTTATCATGACGCATGATGCAAATTTTTCACATGATGCAACGAACACATATTTTGACATGACACATGATGCACATTGTTCACATGATGCAACGGACACATATTTTGACATTACACATGATGCACACTGTTCCTCGAAAGAGAAGTCACCAGCCGCCACTGCTACTATGGAAGTCAATGGTGCCCCAGATCTGCTTATTTACAAATATTCTTCAAAATATCTTCATTTGTGTTCAGCAGAACAAAGAAATGTATACAACTTTGGAACGACTCGATTTCATTTTTCAGTGAACTCTCCCTTTAAGTTTTTTAATCTCTCTCTCTCTCCCCTTAGAGAAACCCTGTATTAAATCTTCTGAGCTATGAAAGATTAATCTTCAGAGCAATAGAGTTATCAGTTATGTTTCACTGAAGTATTATTTCTGTCTCAGATGTATCTATAAAAATCCTTGGGACAAATTAAATTAGACATAAATAAGACAGTGGTTGGCATATAGTAAGAGTATATGTTTTGAATATAGATAAATGTGTTTAAATGCTGAGTTAGGATTCGTCACAAGGTTTCTTCCTCATCTGTTTACGCATCTTAAGATGTTTTATCACCACTGTTGCATTTGTCTGCTCAGGAGGCGAGAGTGTGAACAATGTTTTATGAAAGCACTATTCAATTAAATTGAAATGAAATGAACGGCGTAGCTTCTCGGAGATAAAGATTTCATAGCTCAGGATATTTCATGGACTTTTCGGTTGTGTTTCATTTACGTATCAACCACGCGGTGGGAGATATGAGACAATTCTAGGACACATTAAGAGTATGGAGCTGTACAATGAATGTAGATTGTAGGTAAAATAATCTACTAAGAAATTTTTTGAGTTCATCGAAATCTTTTCAAGGGGACATATTATGCCCATTTTTACAAAATGTAATATAAGTCGCAGGTGTGCACAGACTGTGTCTGTGATGTTTCAGCTCAAAATACCCCACAGATCATTTATTATAGCATGCCCAAAATGAAAAAAAGTGCTGTTTTCATGCGTGTACCTTTAAATGCAAATGAGCTACAGCTCCTCACACCCTTACCAACAGTGTTTTTGGTTAAAAATAGATCTGATTTCCGTGAATACAGTCTGAGACAATCGTATATTTAGCCAAATTATCACTACAATATGCTAACAAACACTTTTAGAAAAGCTTAAAATAAGGGTCAGTCAAAAGCTGTGGGCGGGGCTTTATCAGTGTGACATCACATTTACAATAGAATCGAAACAGAATATCTAATGAGACTGCTTTGGTTAAATGGAAATTAAAAAAGGAGAGGGGGGATTTTTTATTGTTCACACACTGTAAACTCATTTAAAACCTGACTTTTCACAGACATGCAGTATAATAATGTATGCAGACTTACAGTAGATGTGGTACATAGTCTCTATACTAGAGAGATACCTCTACAGTACCTGTCAGTCTTTACATCGGCATGATGATTTAAGGTTTGGGCGGGGCAGACAGTGGTCTTCAACAGATTTATTTGACAGCGTTGCTGGGGAGATGTCAGACGGTAATGACCCGGGCCAATCCGAGCCATCCATCTAAATGACACGGCCGAGTAAGATCAAGAATTCTCCGTCAGACGAGCCGGCCGTCTGTTTATCAAAGTGTGATGTACTCACAGTCCGAGAGATTTTGTGTGGTCTTTTAGTGGATTAAACAGTGAGGATGTCCCAGGTGGCCGTCCGAGCGATTGATCAGAATTATTGATTAAGGATTTTAAATGTTGCCCAGAAACATACACACATTTTAGCTTCTCAAAGGGATGTTGTGAGTCTAATGCGAGCAGAAACATCAGACAAAATGTTCAAAAAATTATGACAAAATGATGGTGACCCAAACACAGCTGAGCTGCATGTCCTGATTCATGTTTGCCCAGACAGAAGCACTGATGTTGTTTTCATAATTGTCTGTCTGGAACATGATGCTATCAAACAACCAAATGCAAAAACACTTTTTTTACTTTATTTTACTTGCATATTCATATTCAAGTTCATTTCATAGAATTTAGATTCTTTCCAAATATATTTGCACATTGGGACATGCATATTAGAAATAGTGGGAAATTGTATCCTAGAAATTGGAAAAACCAGGGTGTGATTTTGTTTAATAAAAAATAAATAAATTATGAACCACAGGCTTACATTGATTATTCAGGCTATTAAGCACATTTTTGTAACTGATTAAATAAAATATGTATATGCACCTGCCCTGAGCCAGATACGAACCGTTCTGATCTGGCATGAGAGTCGGAGGCTCAAGGCTATGGGCTGTAACATCTGTTACTAGATCACTTCTTCAGGTTAGAGATTAAGGTTTCTTTTACTGGATAGCTATCACCGACTAGCTGGTCTCCGTTATCGAAACTTAATAAAACAATTACAGAACCTGAACTGTACATGCCAGCCCTTTCGAAAATTAACCATGGTTTTATTGTGGTAAAAGTGTGGTAACCATTTTTGGTGTTTTGATTACTATTAGCAAACAATGGTTTTACCACACGATAGTTTAATTATGGTTTTTGAAATTTTTTTAGTGTTTTAGTTTTTTTTATTTCAACTGTAGTAAAACCATGATTAATTTTTGTAAGTGAGACTACATTACTTCTTTATGCTTTTCTCCAGATATGCAAAACACTTGATTATAATTATAATATTTAGAAAAAATTGCAATGCATAATGTACTCTTAATATACACGGCAAAAAAAAAAAACAAGCAAAAAAATGCCAATAGGGTAAGCAAAAAAATATGGAAAATATTTCTTAAACACTAAATTCAAGAAAAAGTCAAGAAAAATTTGCTTACCCCATTGGCAGATTTTTTTGCTTGTTTTATGCACAAAATCACTTGATACTTTATATTTTTAGTCTAAAAACTAGACTTATTTTCTTGGGTTGTTTTGCCCATCAAAAAACAGCATCTTAATTTAAGAATTTTTTTATATTTTTACTGAAAACAAGACAAAAATACTAAGATTTTTTTTCTTGAAAATAATTTTTTTGCAGTGTAACAATTAAACACTGCAAAAAATGACTTTCTTACTTAACATTTTTGTCTTGTTTTTAGTAGAAATATCTGAAAATTCTTTAAAAAGAAGCTTTTTTATGAGCAAAATGACGTAAGAAAATAAGTCTAGTTTATAGACGGTTTCATCGGACGCACGTGATACACGTCTGGATCCGAACCTTACTTCCGGATTCGTTTTTTTTAATGGTCTGACTAGTTGCTAAACTGATCTCTTGAACGAATACCTCATCGAAAATAACAAATGTTTTGGTTTCCTAGGTAATCTATGTGTTGTTTTTTTTGCTTGTTATATAAATAAACTACGTTTAAAGAACTTTGTTGTTATTTTTTCTTAGCGGAGTTTACCGGAAGTTACGTGCGGACCGCGACAGCCGCTTGTTAATGTTGTTACTGCTGAAACGGTCTATAGACAAAAATATACAATTCAAGTAAATTTTAACTTTAAACAAGCAAAAAGATCTGCCAATGGGGTGATAAAAACAATCTAAAAATAAGTTTTCTTAAACACTTAATTTAAGCAACATTTTCTCACCCCATTGGCAGATAATTTAGCTTCTTTTAAGCACAAATTCACTTAAATTGTATATTTTTTTGTATAAATTCTAGACTTATTTTCTTGGGGCATTTTGCTCATCAAGAAAATACATCTTGATTTAAGAATTTTTTGATATTTTTACTGAAAACAAGACAAAAGTACTAAGTAAGAAAGTCTTTTTTTGCAGTGAAGGGGTTATATATGCCTACAAGACGTCAGACTTAGACATTTTGTTTGATGACAGACTTTTGACCTCTTTTTTGCTTTCCCGTGTCACCCTGATCATAACAATAGTTTCTACTGTCTCATCCTGAATGGTAATATTTCATGGATTTGTTTTCTGACAGTCCTGTAAAATACGATGATATGCTGCTTGCAATCCTTTTCATTTATTATTTGGCTGTATTGGTGCTGAAATAGACTATTGGTGCTTGGTGACATTTGGAAAATCTGGGCATGCATTAAAAAAGGATCATGACTAAACTCAGACGCACTGTCACCTATTGTCACATGAGCGGAAGATTTTACTTTGATATGAAATTATCTTTATTGTAGGTTGTTTGATGATCATTAATCATGGAGGAGGATACATTTTGTTCCCACCAGGGATAAAAACGTACAGTAATTCATCAGAGGCAGGGATATAAAGATCAGAAAAATCACACCATGGGAACAACTGACTTGAGCATTTGAGTTATTTAATGCAAATGCATACGTACATTTGTCAAAAAGAAAAAAATGGAATAAGTTTAGCAATAATGTTTGCAAACAGATGTGACCCTGTCTGTGAAATCCAAGATAATGTCTTATTATCTAATGATGATTTGGAGCATCAAAGTTACTCAGTCAATACTAAAGATATTAAGGTTATATTTTTACACAATGTTCTTTACGAAAACAATAAATCACAAAAAAATTGACTTGGGTTTTCCAAGGTGAGGTCAGATATTTCTTTAACTGCAGATATAAATCGCCAAGAGACTACTTAAAAAAAAAAACCTAGCTAGCCATCCTGGATGTTGCTTGGCTCCTATTATTACATTATGGCATGATTGAGATGGTCATATCGGACAGTGTGGTCTCTTCATAGATGCTGACCTGTTTAATGACCACAGAGGGAGATCGCTTTAAAATTACATCCAGGTTTTTTTGTCATGTGACCTCATTACTGGGCCATTTGAAGCCATGCAGAGCACAGATGAAGCGCCACCTGCAGGACACTGAGGACATCTCTGTCCTTCCTTCGTTCCATCTTTTTCTCCCAGGTATAAATGAACATTTAGGGCATACTGTATTACATAACAGCTTACTTATGTGACCCTTACTGACCATGGATTACCTTCTGATCCATTGGTTTACCTTCTAATGCAATGTTGTCTTTAGGAGCAGCGCTCTGATTGGTTAAGTTAGATTTGTTAATGCTTTATTAAAGTAAGGAAGATTGGTTAAATTAGTTTTGTTGTAAGTTGAATAAAGGCGCACAAACGTCCTTTAGTTTTATTGTGGCACTGCAGCGCTCTGTAGATGTTACATTATTCAGCATTGAGATTTATTTACTTACATTGTCATATCAGACTGTGTTTGTGCATGCATGTTTGTCCGTGTACGCCTGGTCACTGATGCTGTCTGAATTCTGATAGCTGTGTGCATGGTGTGAGGAGAGAAGCATAAACTAATGCAGCATGCAGGTGCAATTCTCTCTCTCTCTCTCTTTCTTACTCGCTCGCTCTCTCAATCTCTCTAGTCTGAAAGCAACACAGTACTCCACTGAATAAAGATTTTGTTTACTATTATTATGTTATTACTATGAAAGAATAAAAACTAATGTTGTTTATGGATACTCATAATAGTGAAAATGTCTATCACAGCATCCCTAGTCATACCTTATCTACAATTCACACAGATTCAACAGATTACCTACTAGTAGTTGTTTAACAATACATTGATATAGATCAATGCATTGATCAAATGTATAACCATACGATGCATAAAGTTGCCACTCATGAAATATCGTTACAAGGTACCTTTATTTTGACACACTGTCTATGCATTTTCACCAAAGAAGACAGATGGGGATGCAAAAGCAGTGATAGCAGCTAAAAGACAGACACAGATAACGTTTTGTCTGCTGTTAGACGCTGTTTAAATATTGATAAATCTATCGATAAACTCCAGAATCAATCAGAAAACCTGGCTGAGAGAATCAATATCATATTTTATCAAAAGGAGATGTCCAATTTACATTCATACTCTCAATAATGCTGGATTCTTTTCAACCAAGCGTTGGGTCAAAAAAAACTGCGACTAGGTTAAATTAACCCAGAAAATGTTTATATTTGACCCAACAATGGGTTAAAACAATCCACTCTGTTACATTGTATCACCATACTGTCTGCTAAGATGTGACATCACAAGTGTCTGAACTTTTTAAAGGAGGTCAGGTCAAGGCTAGGCTGATGACATCATCACCATATGGTCTGTAACACAACATTATAACACAGTGTCCTTCACATTCTCACATGTGCCTTATGATTTATCATCATGGAGGTGCATGACATTTCAAATCAGTTTTATGAGTCAGTTTAACTGTTGTTGCTTCTTTTATGAGCTTAGTTTTATGGGAAATTTAGTTTTTGTGAAGTTGCAGAAATGTGCATTTCTATAGCCTACACAGTGAACACTAACTGATATAACAGATCGTTTAGAGAAGAGGCGGTGTTGTTTTTTAATACAAGCTGTTTAGTTTGAAAGTCATACAGGTCAGTGATTTAATGATACATTTTGGGGGCAGGCACACAAACACACAAACTTTGTCTATTTCATAAAAGAGGAGTGTGTCTCTCTCTGCATCTCTTTACTGTCCTCCATAAGCTCATTAATAAATGTCATGAATTATTCATGAATTGAACTTTGTGATGGAGAGCACTATACTAAATGTTTAGAGAGAGAGAGAGAGTTGGCAGTCTAACCGCCCCCAGAATTTCACCTATCATAAAATGTCATCGATGATAAAGTTGTACAAAGTATATTTGATTTTAACTGCAAATCAGCTGTCAAACACTGTATCAAAATGATAATGTATTAACTACCACAAATTTGACATAATTTGTAGTTAAGAAAAACATGACTATTACTAATGTTCATATTATTATTTCTTCTAGAAACTAGAAGTTCTAGTTATTTTTTTAGGACCTGTTTTGACAAGATACATTTTTTATGTTTAGTTTATAGACTAGTGGTTATCTACTACACGCATTCACAGACACACAGCTTGCCAACAGTAAATGTACTCGCACACAACCTGAATGTTCCTGAATAACAAGCAGTTTACTGCGCTAACCTCCAGACACAGACTGCTGAACCTCAAACTTGGGGAAAAACGGCTTCGAAATATCCAAACAGATGGAACAGAATAGCTCTGTCAGGGTGCTGAGAGGATTGAAATGGATGGGGAATAATTCTGTTTTACATGGCGTTCCTGAACAAACAAACCAAGATGGAATTCTGAAATTATTTCTCATGTAGTAACCGTGTCTAAGATATACTGACAGCAAAGAAACTCAAGATAGGAGGAGAAAAGAATGAGAGGATGAGAAGAGAATGAGAGAGGAGAAGAGAAGAGAACAAGAGAGATGAGAAACAGGATATGAGAATGATGAGAGAATGAGAAAGAGATAAAAACAGAACAAGAGGGGGAAGAGAGAATGAGAGAGGGGAAACAGACCGAGAGGAGGAGAAGAGAATGATAGAGGAGAAACAGAACAAGAGGAGGAGAAGAGAATGAGAGAGAAGAAACAGAATGAGAGGAGGAGGAGGTGTGAATGAAAGAGAAGGAGGAGAGAATGAGAGAGGAGAAACAGAACAAGAGAAGGAGAAGAGAATGAGAGAGGAGAAACAGAACGAGAGGAGGAGGAGGAGTGAATGAGAGAGGAGGAGGAGAGAATGAGAAAGAAGAAACAGAACTAGAGGAGGAGAAGAGAATGAGAGGAGAAACAGAATGAGAGGAGGAGGAAGGAATGAGAGAGAAGGAGGAGAGAATGAGAGAGAAGAAACAGAACGAGAGGAGGAGGAAGAGCGAATGAGAGAGGAGAAAAAGAACGAGAGGAGGAGGAGAGAATGATAGAGGAGAAGCAGAACAAGAGGAGGAGAAGAGAATGAGAGAGAAGAAACAGAATGAGAGGAGGAGGAGGAGTGAATGAGAGAGAAGAAACAGAATGAGAGGAGGAGGAGGAGTGAATGAGAGAGGAGGAGGAGAGAATGAGAAAGGAGAAACAGAACTAGAGGAGGAGAAGAGAATGAGAGGAGAAACAGAATGAGAGGAGGAGAAGAGAATGAGAGGAAAAACAGAACGAGAGGAGGATGAAGGAATGAGAGAGGAGGAGGAGAGAATGAGAGAGGAGAAACAGAATGAGAGGAGGAGAAGAGAATGAGAGAGGAGAAACAGAATGAGAGGAGGAGAAGAGAATGAGAGAGGATAAACAGAATGAGAGGAGGAGAAGAGAATGAGAGGAGAAACAGAATGAGAGGAGGAGAAGAGAATGAGAGGAGAAACAGAATGAGAGGAGGATGAAGGAATGAGAGAGGAGGAGGAGAGAATGAGAGAGGAGAAACAGAATGAGAGGAGGAGAAGAGAATGAGAGGAGAAACAGAATGAGAGGAGGAGGAAGAGCGAATGAGAGAGGAGAAAAAGAACGAGAGGAGGAGGAGAGAATGATAGAGGAGAAGCAGAACAAGAGGAGGAGAAGAGAATGAGAGAGAAGAAACAGAATGAGAGGAGGAGGAGGAGTGAATGAGAGAGAAGAAACAGAATGAGAGGAGGAGGAGGAGTGAATGAGAGAGGAGGAGGAGAGAATGAGAAAGGAGAAACAGAACTAGAGGAGGAGAAGAGAATGAGAGGAGAAACAGAATGAGAGGAGGAGAAGAGAATGAGAGGAGAAACAGAACGAGAGGAGGAGGAAGAGCGAATGAGAGAGGAGAAAAAGAACGAGAGGAGGAGGAGAGAATGATAGAGGAGAAGCAGAACAAGAGGAGGAGAAGAGAATGAGAGAGAAGAAACAGAATGAGAGGAGGAGGAGGAGTGAATGAGAGAGAAGAAACAGAATGAGAGGAGGAGGAGGAGTGAATGAGAGAGGAGGAGGAGAGAATGAGAAAGGAGAAACAGAACTAGAGGAGGAGAAGAGAATGAGAGGAGAAACAGAATGAGAGGAGGAGAAGAGAATGAGAGGAAAAACAGAACGAGAGGAGGATGAAGGAATGAGAGAGGAGGAGGAGAGAATGAGAGAGGAGAAACAGAATGAGAGGAGGAGAAGAGAATGAGAGAGGAGAAACAGAATGAGAGGAGGAGAAGAGAATGAGAGAGGATAAACAGAATGAGAGGAGGAGAAGAGAATGAGAGGAGAAACAGAATGAGAGGAGGAGAAGAGAATGAGAGGAGAAACAGAATGAGAGGAGGATGAAGGAATGAGAGAGGAGGAGGAGAGAATGAGAGAGGAGAAACAGAATGAGAGGAGGAGAAGAGAATGAGAGGAGAAACAGAATGAGAGGAGGAGAAGAGAATGAGAGGAAAAACAGAACGAGAGGAGGATGAAGGAATGAGAGAGGAGGAGGAGAGAATGAGAGAGGAGAAACAGAATGAGAGGAGGAGAAGAGAATGAGAGAGGAGAAACAGAATGAGAGGAGGAGAAGAGAATGAGAGAGGATAAACAGAATGAGAGGAGGAGAAGAGAATGAGAGGAGAAACAGAATGAGAGGAGGAGAAGAGAATGAGAGGAAAAACAGAACGAGGGGAGGAGGAAGGAATGAGAGAGGAGGAGGAGAGAATGAGAGAGGAGAAACAGAATGAGAGGAGGAGAAGAGAATGAGAAAGGAGAAGAGAATGAGAGAGGAGAAACAGAACAAGATGAGAAGGGGAGAGAATGAGAGAGGACAAACAGAACCAGAGGAGAAAAAGAGAATGAGAGAGGAGAATGAGAGAGGAGAAACAGAATAAGAGGAGGAGGAGAGACTGATAAAAGAAAAATGGAATGGGAAAAGGAGGTAATGAGAGAGGGGCAGGAGAGAATGAGAGAGGAGAAACCGAATGAAAGGAGGGGAGGGCATGAGAGTGGAGAAACAGAATAAGAAAAGGAGGAGAGAATGAGAGAGGAGAAACAGAATGAAAGGAGGAGGAGGGAATGAGAGAGGAGAAACAGAACAAATGGGGAAGAAAGAATGAGAGAGGAGAAACAAAATGAAAGGAGGAGAAGAGAATGAGAGAGGAGAAAAAGAAAGAGAGAAGGAGAAGAGAATGATAGAGGAGAAACAGAAAGAGAGAAGGAGAAGAGAATGATAGAGGAGAAACAGAAAGAGAAAAGGGGAAGAAAATGAGAGAGGAGAATCAGAACGAGAGGAGGAGAGAATGAGAGAGGAGAAGAGAATGAGAGAGGAGAAAAAGGATATGAGAATGATATGAGAATGAGAGAAGAGAAACAGAACGAGAGGAAGAGAAAATGAGAGAGGAGAAACAGGACGAAAGGAGGAGGAGGGAATAAGAGTGGAGTAGGAGAGAATGAAAGAGGAGAAGAGAACAAGAGAGATGAGAAACAGGATATGAGGATAATGAGAGAGTGAGATGAAAAACAGAACAAGAGGGGGATGAGAGAATGAGAGAGGAGAAACAAAAAGAGAACTGGAGCAGAGAATGAGAGAGAAGAAACAAAACATAAGGAGGAGAGAATGAAAGAGGAGGAGAAGAGAATGAGAGAGGAGAAACAGAACAGGAGAAGTTGTATTGTATTGCAGTAGGACACTTGTAGAGTTAAGAAGCAGAAAGTCATGTATAGACTCTCAGTGTTTCTGTGCTGTAGTTCACAGCAGTCACCTAATCAATGCTGAGTTTGCTGCTATAGATTTAAAGACGACGGGGTTTAGGGATCTGTCTTGTTTTCTCCCCTGATGATGATGATAATGACAGATCTTCAGTCAGCAGTCTCTCATCCCCAACACAAACAGCCCATAATTGCACTGCTGCGATGTGACGTAAAAGAAAATGATCCATACGTACGGTTCCTCTACATCACATCTAAATGCACAGCAACTTGCCGATAAAAAAGTGAGTTTCTTTAATACGTATGTAGGCAAAGTGCAACAGACCCGCATAGGTAGCATTGATCCACTTTCTCTCATGTTTGTTGTCCTGTATGGTTTGTGTTTAGCTATAAAGGAGGTGGTAATCTAAACAGAAGGAGCTTTAGGATGCACGGACGCTGCTGGAAGTTGATTTTCTGCCCGAGCGTGCTGTTCTGCACCCACTGTGAAATTAATTGAGCTCATGGTCTCATCAGCGTCCACTCAAACACCACACGTACTGTGCGCGTGCTGGGCATTAAAACCAGGTCATTCTGGCCTGAATTGTTCCTGGATGTCAGTACTGCAGTATTATTGGTAACTTGTGTGCTAAATAATCTGATACTTTTACTTTTTCTAATAACGAACATTACTTATCATTTTTTTTAATAAGGTAAGCATTATAATTTATTTTACAACCATTTCTGTTTGATATTAGCATTTCTTAAAGTTTCAGTGATGGTGTTTCTCACGTGCTGGTTTATTGAAGGATATAGCGTCGTGTCCGATTCATACACAAACCTTGAGTTTCATCATTGTATCTGGTCTGTTTCATCACTTGCATCAATCTCTCTCACTTATGTAGTAGATCAATCACAGAACGGCCAAAACAGAGACGTAGCCGAAAATAAATATAGCCGCTGACCTGAAAAGAAATGAGGTGGTCAGCTTTATGGAGAGAATCAACTTACACGCTTATAAAGAAGTGAGAAAGATAAGGAGTTACATGTGGACGTGTTTCACCACCTGGGGGAACCTAAACACGAATTGAAACCCCACGGACAAAATCTGTGCTGACCCAAATCAGGGCAGGCTCTTGGCATGGGCAGTGGTGGCAAACGTCTGTCTTGCCCGTCCAATTAAAATTTTAAGATTTAAAATAAGATTTACACTCTCGACTCATGTCTGTAGCGGCGTATCTGACTGATGTAAAAGCAGAATGACTTCTGTGCAATGTGTAGCTTTTAGCCTCAGTTATTTCTGATGACCTGGAACAAACTCTACTTTCCACACAATCCGTCTCCCTCCACCTTAATTCCCCCAAATTACGTTACAGGACTTTACTTAAATTTAAATGCACCGTTCCAGTCATTTGTGTCCATTTAGCAGTCATTTAATGATGGATGGTCCTTTCGCTTCTCAGGGTAAGCAATTACTGAGGTCTCTGGACAAAAATGCAACCAAGACGAATAAAAATACCGCCTACATTCAAGATAAGGAAGCAAACATGACCCTTTATCATTAAATCTAAAATGATTATGATCATAATTAAAATCAAAATGAAATGTGAAAATGCGTTGGTGACAGCATTAGATTTAGATCAGTTCACGTTGCATCCGATTACTTTATATGCATTTGTTTTGCTGTGCCTGTTGTGCATAATGAATGTAATGGCCAATAAGTGGTGTTTAAATGATTTTTAGTGCAAATTGTTCACAATTGTTGTTCACAGTTGTTGTACTTATCATAAACAACAGCGTTCAGATGCAAATAAGAGATTCATTGTACTGTAAAGTCAGACTTATCAGTATATACTGTCGCAGAAGTGAGTCATTAACTGTTTCAGTGTTGTCGCTTTTTTATATTTATTTGTTTGATTAATCTTTTTTTTTATTAATGCACGAAACCGCAACCTAATAATTCATACATTTTCTCAGTTTGTTTAATATGTCATGCAAAAACATTGTTTTAAAATAAATTTGAATCTACGTTTGTGCATATATATTTATATATATATATATATATATATATATATATATATATATATATATATTGCCCACCCAGGATATCTGCCAGCCCACCCTTCTACAGCCTGCAAGAACCGCCCTTGACCCAAATAATGAACTTACAAAAACTGAGATGCATTTATATGAAAGGAAAAGGAAATCTGAAATGAGATCTTTTTAATATCTCACTTGTTTTTCTGACAGCGATGAGATCAAATAGGGAGCAAATTCAAATTTGCTGAGACGTCTGTCTCTTGTTTCTCAGATTTAGAGAAGATCCAAGATGAATCACTTTATTGTTTTCCTTAGTTTATAAGTGGCTTTAAATAAAAGTATTTGATAAATGCTTAAATGTAGAACTTAAACTCCTTAAGTCTTCAATTAAATATCTTAATACTCAAACTTTTCTTACTTCAAATGATAAGCTTTGCGTTTTATGTTGTTTCGAAAGAAACAAAGTTGATACTTGAATACAATATAAGTGAGAAATCAAATTTCAACTCAAACATTCACATATGCACGCACACACACACATGCACAAACACACACACACACACACACACACGCACACACATGCACACACGCGCTCATCTCTATTAGGGTCAGTGTTTTCTGCAATGCAGAGACTGTGAACTAGATCGTGAGAAGCTGATACTGGGGCAATATTACGTGCTTGTGAAGGGTAAATATACCTGCCTTATTTTACACGCAGATTAGTGTGAGCAGGTGGCGTCAGATAGCTGTGTGTGTACCAGTTAAACAACTTCTGTTCTCTTTAAAAGAAAGTAAAGTACACAGAAGAAACTCGCATACTTCTCTGGACTGCAGATCTGAGCTTTTAATGTTAAAACTTTTTCAACGCTTGTATACTTATTGTGTAGTGCATATACTCTAGGTATTGGCTTTGTAAAAGTGTATATATAAAAAAATCAATGTAGATAGTGGGGCTGGAATGACTCTGAAGTATTTCATTATTTTCAAAATACATCAATACAGAAAAATCGATCTGTTATTCTGTTTCTAAAATTGCATACTTTTCACTAAAGTATGCAACAAATAAAAGTGATAATATGCTTCTGCCAAGATTTCTCAGTATGCACCACATTTACACTTTTCTATCCCACAAGGCCACGGGACCTGATGATCCCACAAAAAAAAATACATGCAGCTGAAGAAATGCAACCACTGTAGCATTGGGGCATGTCGTGGACATCAAGCGCTTTAAACCATGGAAGTGTACCACTATGAATGCACAGAGAGACAAAATAAACACGTCAGGTGGAGCAGAGAGGAAAAACTTACTTAACTTTCATTAAAAAAAATCTAGATAATTTACTACCCCATGTCATCCAAGATGTTTATGTTTTTCTTTGTTCAGTCGAAAAATAAATTAAGTTTTTTGAGGAAAACATTCCAGGATTTAGTGAACCTTAGTTTACAGTTTCAATCCAGCTTCAAAGGGCTCTAAACGATCCCAACCACGACACAAGGGTCTTATCTAGCAGAACCATTGTCATTTTGACCAAAAAAGTACTTTTTAACCACAACTTCTCATCTTGAACCAGTTGTGTGATGTGCTAGTGTGACCTTACGACATAATCACATCGAAAGGTCAAGCATGAAGTATGCGAAACTACCGCTCCAGTGTTTACAAGTGTGGAGAAAGAAGAGCGTTCAGATGTTGGAATGATACTAATTCAACATGATCTCACGGAAAGTCGTGTTATAGTCACGCAAAATTGTATCCATGGCACGAAATTCAGCTTTTAGCATGTCCCAAATGTCTTTTTTACATAGCCCCTGAGGGGACATGGAGAAAAAAATTAAATAAAGTTTAGTTTCGCGTGCGCACGTGAAACTAGCGTGCTCAAGTGAAACTTTCGCTTTCACGTGCGCACGCGATAGTTTCACATGAACACGCAAAACTAAACTTAAAGGAACAGAATGTAAGAAATGTATATCAATTAATCATAAAATGGCCCTGATATGTCACTAGACATTAAAGGCGGAGTCCACGATGTTTGAAAAACGGTTTGGAAAAGGAGACGGGCCGACTACCAAAACACACTTATAGCCAATCAAATCAAATCAAATGCCGGGTTGCATATGTGTGGGGCGGGTCTATCAACAGAAGGTCCAGATTCTATTGGGGTAGGGGCGTGTTTGTTTAGGCGATTTCAAATATCAACACTGGCTTTCAAACATCATGGACTCCGCCTTTAAGAAACCATTTTCATTTCAAATACTTATATCACTGACAACAGTGGTCTGGCCAGGATATTGTCATTTAAAAAGTGGAGTTGCAGCCCTCAACTGATGTTGATGTTTTCATTTTGTGTATTGGCCACAGCTGTGTGATTGCAGTACCAGTTTTAGCCACAAGTTTTGTGATTGCAATACCAGCTTTGGCCACAATCCTACATACTGTTCTTTTAAAAATAAAAAATTCTGCACATGAAGGTTTCGCGAGAGCACATGAAACTAAACTTTTGATTTTTTTTACTCCAATGCCACCTTAGGGGCTCTGTACTTTTTCGTGTCACCTGCACAAATTTCTATAAATAGTTTTTTCGTGTCCCTGGCATGACTTTCTTTTTCGTGTCATTTTATGTATTGTTTTCTAATTTTTTCCTAGTTTTAAATCATTGTCGCTTGGGGTTAGATTTGGGGTTTGGGTTAGGATGTACTTTTATGTATTGGTACTTTTATGTTTTTCTTTCGCTTAAAAAACTATTCTCGCCTGTAGTTGGGATTTGAGTTAGGATGTCTAAAATGGAAAAGAAAGTGATTCTAACCCCAACCCCAAGCGACAATGGTAAGAAAAAAGAAAAAAACTATGAGAAAACAATAGATAAAATGACACGAAAAAGAAAGTGGTGACACGGACACAAAAAACTATTTATAGAAATTCGTGGCGGTGACACGAAAAAGACATTCATGCTCAACGCACGAAAAAAGCTGAATTTCGTGCCATGGACACAAATTAATTAATCAAATTTTGTGTGACTATAAATCTGTACTAATTAATGTCTTTGTGTCAGTTTATTGTTTAAAATGGTCCACAAGTGTGCGTTTCACATATGCTGGCGCGTCACACAGCTAGTGCAAGACGAGAATTTGGTTTTGGTTTAAAAGTGGAATAGTATTCAAATTACTTTTACACTTTAAAACACTTAGAATATATTAAATGTGGTGTATAGTCAACTAGTCAACAAATTCATTTGACACTGTCTATGTTTTTGATAGTTTAGTAATATAATTGATGAATATTGAAATAATTTATGTAAGTAAAAATGTTTTATGTGAAAGTAAAGAGTTACTGTCAGTTTTGCTCTATTGCTGTTTGTTCCTGCAAATGGTTTTGGTATAAAGCTCTGTGCAGACTCAAGTGGATATAAATCACTACCTCCAGGCTGTTTCTTTGCGGTTTTATGGACTGGCCATACTTTGTGCGACGCATTTATTTTACAGTAGGAAAGAAAAAATCTGGTTGTTTGAGTTGTGAGTCTATGGGGAAGCTTGGGTGATTGTGAGACTCATGGCCTAAATTTATGAACCAGTCTGGCTCAGGTGGATAAAATACATCTTCGTTTGGGCAGAATTGAATGCTTGAAGAAATGAGAAATGTTTGACTTAAAAGCAGACTTTGGTGTTTTTGCAAACCTGAGCACAGATTTCTTAAATCTAAGGTTATTTCATACATTATGCAAGTGAAAGTCTCTACTTGTTCCCACTTTCATCTCACTGCTGTTCAAGAGAAACAGTTTTGGATATGCACAGCCATTGCTCAACTTTTAAGTTGTTGAAATCAAAGTTAAACCACCACACGTACGAAAAACAGCATGTCAAATCCTGTTCCTTCACTAAAGCCCTGTCGTACAGAATGGAGGATATTGTATGATTATAATCAGGGTCGGCACACATCCCAATGAGCACAGGAGTGTGCGGTCATGACCTTCTTGAGCAGATCGGCTGCTTGTTTCTCCTTCACTTAAACGCTTCAGGCTGTTACACTGCAGACGTCCTAATATCGCAGACATCAGCTACATGTTAATGACCTCATTACATGAGACCTTGAGAATGTAAATCAAGCGTTTATCGCCCCGTTAGAGCGGTTGTGAGGTGCCGTGGCACATTTCAACATAAAATGTGGAGATTTGATGACATTTACGTTGCTTTCGAGGGCTAGCTGTGAGATTATACGAAGAGACACTTGCGTCGGGAGTACTGCGTGCAGCAACTCTCAATAATGGTTTAATAAATTTTGCAGCAATAAAATCACCTGTGATTGTTCAGTGAAAGCTTGTGAGAGGAGCAGTATTAATTTTCTCATTTCTCTTTGTCTTTTAAAGTCACACTACTTTATTCGCACATATAACAATTGTTAATGAGTGCTGGTTAAACCACCGTAACAGTATTGAGTTCATTTTCTTTGACCTCATTTCCTGGTGATGTGAGTTTATAATTAGCAGTGTTTGCAAAGACATCACTAACTGCTGCTCTTATAGTAAATCCTTTTAACAAACTCCTAATGTTAAGTATTCAACTTTGGCATTAACCTTGAACCGTTTGTACTTTAGACATGAATGATGCATCAGATTGCATGCAGTTTCATTTATTTGTAAGGCTATGTTTACACGACATCAATGTGGTAAAAAAATGAAAAAGTTATTTTGCGTTTTTGTAGACACGACAATGCTGTCAGAAAGATCTGTGTTTACGTGAATCCGTGAAGACGGCTGAATAGGCTGTATTACATGTGCCAGGCCAGTAGTTGGCGATGCTACTTTGTATAGAAACACTACACACATGCGTTAATACACATTTTTAACTGAGCGATAAATACAAGCTTTTTTGTTTAGACGGGTGCTGATAAATTTGTAAAACTATGTTGGAACCGCGTAAATAAACTCGGTAGCTTGAGCAGTACAAACACAGTCCTGTAGGCTGCCATTGTTGTTTTGGTTATACTCACAACACATTCAAATACAAAACACGCGTTGCAAATCCTCACAACACAAACAATTGCAAATCCTCACAACACATTCAAATACAAAAACTTGTTGTTAAATCCTCACAACACAAACAATTCCAAATGCTCACAACACATTCAAATAAAAAAATGCATTGCAAATGCTCACAACACATTCAAATACAAAAACGCATTGCAATCCTCACAACACAAACAATATTGAATGCTCACAACACATGCAAATACAAAACACGCGTTGCAAATCCTCACATAACAAACAAGTGCAAATCCTCACAACACATTCAAATACAAAAACGCGTTGCAAATTCTCACAACACAAACAATTCCAAATGCTCACAACACATTCAAATACAAAACACGCGTTGCAAATCCTCACAACACAAACAAGTGCAAATCCTCACAACACATTCAAATACAAAAATGCATTGCAAATCCTAACAACACGAACAAATACAAAAACACATTGCAAATCCTCGCAACACAAACAAATACAAAAACTTGTTGCAAATCCTCACAACAAACTATTGCAATGCTCACAACACATTTAAAAACAAAAAACCTGTTGCAAATCCTCGCAACACAAACAAATACAAAAATTTGTAGCAAATCCTCACAACAAACTATTGCAATGCTCACAACACATTTAAAAACAAAAAAACCGTTGCAAATTCTCCCAACACAAGCAAATACAAAAACGCATAGCAAATCCTCGCAACACAAACAAACACAAAAACAGGTTCCAAATCCTCACAACACAAACAAATACAAAAACGCATTGCAAATCCGCGCAACACATTCAAATACAATAATGTGTTGCAAAACTTCGCAACACATTCAAATACAAAAACGCGTTACAAATCCTCACAACACAAACAAATTCAAAGTCAGGTTGCAAATCCTCGCAACACAAACAAATACAAAACACGTGTTGCAAATACTTACAACACAAACAAATTCAAATTCACTTTTGGTGATCACCCTGAAACACTCCAATTGTTGTTTGTTCTGATTGCAGCACATTTTTGTATTTGTTTGTGTTGCGAGTATTTGCAGTGCATTTATGTATTTGTTTGTGTTGCAAGGATTTGCAACACATTTCTGTTTTTGTTTATGTTGTGACTCCTGTCAGCCACCATTCAAACCGCATAAAAACATTCCCATATACCGTTGAAATCATTGTGGTATAAATAACCCACAAGTATTCGCACATAAGATTTTGTTGAACCAGGCAAAAAATAGAGTCATAGACATTTATGGTCGGGCTCTCTGATGTTTGTAAGGCTTGTAGGCAGCCATCCAATAATTCCCTGGAAACCACTTGGAATGCCCTAGCAACCGCAGTGCAATGCCTTAACAACCACCCAGAGCACCTTATCATATACAGAAACATAATATACACCACGCTGAATACTTTAGGTAGCACTTAGCACCACCGGGAAGCACGGTCATCTTCAGCGAATGTCACCTTCTAGTTTGCATATGTTAATGTGTGCGCATGATTTGTGTGACTAATATGTGCACACATACTTGAGTAAATGGATTAGTGTTAGTTTAACCGAGTTAAACCTTTCATCCATTAATTACAGGGGTCGTTCATAAGTGTGGTACAGTAAGGATCCGACAGTGAACGTCTCTAATTACAGAATTCTGCAAATTTCTCCACCCACTCCTGATGTCACTTTTAAAAGCGCCATAGAGATGAGCACAGAAGACCCCTGCGGCCCCCAGGGGTCAGACTTCGCACAGATAACCACGCTAATTTGGATCTTAAACAGTAGACAGAGATTCAAGGTTTAATGCAGGGGGTGGAAACACAGCTATGTGTATATGTAAATATGTTTTTGTGTATTTTTTAACAATGTAGTTTCCTGTTGATAGAGGTTATCAACAAAATGATATACATCAGAGAAATAGAGAATGGGGATTCTTATTGCTCATGATTAAAGTTACAGAAATGACCATTATTATATTTTTTAAGTTATGCATTCAATAATTTTCCCGTTCTCTGTGGTTTCTTCTTTTCATCTTTATATTTAGTTTACACCACAATTGAAAGTCCCTTACAATTTAATGCAGTTTCACAACAGAACCTTGACGTTTCGAAAAGAAAATCTCTACCATATATCTGTTCAATAACCTTGCAATGCTGACTGTAGAAAAGGCTTGTGTGTTTCTACAGATTCAGTTTGATATATAGCTCTGTGACACACCAGCAGCTTTGAGGGCAGCGAGATAAAGGAAATGAAATTAACTGCGAGGGATTTTATTTAACACCTGACCTCATTTATTCAGTCTGAATAGTGAATTCTGTTGTGTTACAGTACATTGCTCTCTCTGTATGAGAGATCAGCCTTATCGTTAATTAGGTATTTTACCGTACTGTTTTTCATGTAACGGTTTATCCGTTTTGTGCTGATTACGGGGGGGTGGAGGGGCTAAATCTTTTTCATGCATTTTGACCTATTAACTGTTAAACAGTTAAAGTCTTCAAAAAAACGTGCCAAAAAAGCAGATGGACGTCTGACAGAGTACTTCTGTGTCGAATGCACTTCACCAAGTTTCGAAAAATTTTCATATGTAACAATTTTGCTTTGGGTCTTTTATGGGCAATTGCAGGAAGTACAGTGGAAGTCCTTATATGGGCACATCACACAGAATAGCGCACACACACACACACACCAAACAAGAGCTGACACAAAATCAACTGGGGCAGTCGCCAGTAAGTGCATAAAATGTAAACGACATGAACATGAAGGGAATCATAAGTTGTCTAGAGATAGTGGGATAATGTTTTGTGTGTGTTGCTTGCTCGTGACTCTCTCCGACTGTGGTACGCCTCCAGGGGCTCGGGTTTTTTCGGAAAAGTAGCAGTACGGCTGATCTGTCTTTTATAAATCTGATCAAACTAAAGACTCTTCAGAGATATGAAGGATGCAGTACTACTCTACAGTTTGATTGGTTGATTTTCATTTATTATTCCCTGCAGCTTAGATGTCATTGAGAACGGGAAATGTAGGTTTCTTTCCATTTTAAAATATGTTCTGTGATATTGAAGATATTGAACCTTGTGAGATTAATGTCAAACTTATTTCGGAGCTCCCGCTTGTTCACAGGAGCCATGATGACATGAGACTCGGTTGAGCTATTACATCCTGAAGTATTATTGGATTTGGGTTATACCAACCCTCTGACATTATAGTTTAATCCTGTATGAACAAGAAATCATACATGAGATCTCTTTATTATTTCAAATATTTCTCCTGAACAACTGTGAGATTGAATGTAGATCAAATGCAAACTTGTCTCCAATACAGGTTTAGATCAAATTCAGCCCAGATTTGTACATTTAAAAGAAATATTCAATATGAACCCTAAACCTAACTTGTTTGTCTTATCTGTGTTTCTCTAGGATGTTCAATTTATTTTGTTCTCCAAACATTTAGTTTATAATAAGAAGAAGAATTATTCCCAGAAAATTACATTGTATTGCTCAGTGGTTTCTCTTTCATAGCTCTCGATTTCTCATTTATATGACAGTTTTGTGTATTGTAAATCATGTATGTGTGTGCACATTTTAAAGAAATGTTTTGGTTACAGGCTTCGCCATCCTTGTACATCTGAGCACAGTTACACTGAAAAAAAAGACTTTCTTACTTAGTATTTTTGTCTTGTTTTCAGTACAAATATCTAAAAATTCATTTTCTTGATGAGCAAAATTAAATAAAGTCTACAGTTATTACACAAAAAAAATTATATTTAGAAAAATCTGCCAATGGGGTAAGAAAAAACCTTTAATTACTAAATTCAAGAAAAGTTAAAGAATTTTATTTTCTTGTTTTCAGTTCAAATATCTAAAAATTTAAATTAAGTTTAATTAAAAATTAAATATATTTTTTTTCAAACCCCATTGGCAAAGTATTATTATTTTGCTCGTGTTAAGCAAAGATTCACTTAAATTGGTTTATAAACTACACTTATTTTTTAGGTCATTTTGTTCATCAAGAAAATATTAAGCAAGAACGTCATTTTTTGCAATGTAGAGATACGTGAGATATTTTTAATCTCAGAAGCAAGCAACTACAACCAAAATCTCCATTTGCTCTAAAATAAGCAACTGCAATATTAGGGGAGAGCGGGGGACAAACGTACCATTTTTCAGGAAAACTTAATTTTAAAAGATAATGTTTAAGACAGAGAGATATTTTTGCTGTGGTCAGTAACTGACAAGTGTGGTCTATCAATACCAGGTGGAATTAAAAAAATTTTAAAACGGCTTCAGTATAAATTCACTTTAAACATAAGAAGTGAACTGTTACTTTCGACCCCGGGGGGGGGGGGGGGGGGGTAACACAACAAAACAATATTGATTTTTGTGTTACACTTGTTTTCATTAAATATACAATAACTATGACCTAGTTAATATGTTACTGCAAACAAATTTTGTAATTTATCTCCCCGTAAAAATAATGAAGTTAAATTTTCATTTTAAATGTCAGTTTTATCAAATGTTTCAAAGGTACAGAGCCCCTAAGGTGGAGTAAAATTTTTACATTGGAGTAAATTTTTTTGTAATTTATTTAAGTTTAGTTTCATGTGCTCACGCGAAACCTTCATACGCAGAATTTTTTTTAAAGTTTAGTTTTGCATGCACATGTGAAATTTTCGCGTAAGCACATGAAACTTTCGCTTTCACGTGCGCGCACGATAGTTTCACGTGTGCATGCGAAACTAAACGTGATAGTTTTTATTTTTCACCTTAGGAGCTCCGTATAAAACAACCAACCATACAAACTTAAATTGTTGAGAATAAAACTTTTTTTCAAAAGTTTGAACACTATGAAAATTAAATTAAATCAAATTAGAATAATATAAATTTTCACATTTTCAAAATAATTGTAACACATGAAACCAGAATCACAACGCGTTATAAGAAAAAATGACCGCTTTAGGAATTTATTTATCATGGTTGATATCAGATTTCTGGATCTACACGCTGAAAACGGTGAGTAAATAACGCAATATTTGTCAGCTCTGTCAGGGGTTGTGTGCCTAAGATGCTGTCTTAGTTTAGGATGCAAATGTTATCAGGGCTCGGAGAAAATCGCTTTGTTACTTTTGTCTCGTGTTACTTTTGCCCCGGTTTTCCCCTATGTCATTTAAGATTGTTCTGTTATTCCCAAAAGTTTTCCTCGTCAGGATTTTTCCAACATGAACTCATTCACAATCTCTAAAGTAGATCTCAGTCCTCACTGCAGCAGTTTAACGTGAACAGGTTTTAGTCCTCAAGACACGCGACACGTATCGGCTGCTCTCGATATCTCCTGTCACGTCTCAGATTTATCTTCAGGGAAGTTTCCATAGAGACCCGTCTTTTTAAATCGTGCTTTATTACATGGGGGGCTTGAACAGGTGCTGGTCTGACGGGCAAACCTATTTGCACCCTGATACCTGCCTGCTTCACATCTCTGGCTGAAGAGTTACCGTATAATAGCACAAGTGTTGTATTGAAAAGGGAACAGGGCGTCCTGTGTGCTGCCTGATTTATTTTTACAGGGGGTTTTAGTTATTATAGTGGACTAAAATGATTTCTTGTTATTTCATTGGCAGATTCTTTCATTTAAAGCAATTGCATTTGATCAGTATTTGTGTTTTTCTAATCAAAACCATGACCTTGGCATTGGTCGTTCTCCCATGTCGACCATTAGAAACATCACAGTTTTACAATTGGTGGAGCATTGCATTAGTGGCACAAAGGTCATAGGTTCAATTCCCGCGGTACACACCTGCTGATAAAAAACATTAAAATGTGCTGTGAGTCGATAAAAGCGTCTGCCAGATGCATAAATGTAATTTCGCTTTTAAAAGCATTTAATTCGGTGGCAATAAATTTGTGGTTTTTATTTTTAACTATAGAGGTTGGGAGGTCCGTGTCTGCTTTCAGTTTAATGATTCGACTCCTTTTGCATTTAAATGTGACAGTAATGATACTTGGATTTACTTTATGACTGATAGATCTATCTAGTACCTCACTAAACACATTTATCTCACCCTAAAGGAGCATCGCAAGCGATCTCATTCTCTCTATAAAGCCGTGCCGTCACACAATCTGTCATAGTTCATCTTTTCATTCCATAACTAAACGTCTCATATGTCTCAATACTTTAGGCCCTACGAGACTCGTGCGATCAAATCTCACCTCATTTCAACAAAGCGTTATGGGCTTTTGACTTTCCTCAGCATTATAAATACAGGTTTAATTTGCTAAAGAAGCTTCTGTCGGCCCCTACGGGCACCTTCGGTAGCGGTTTGTGTTGAAATGGCATCGGATCATGGTAAGTGACGGCTTTTACCTTTTGCCTGCCAGGGAAAAATTCATAATAAAGCTTTTGATTTAAATAAATGTCTCTCTTACTTCCACCCAGAGAGGAACATTTATCTTGTTATAGGTGTGAGATACTTGGTAATAGGGACAAATGTAGTTGAATTCGTGTAATATGTGGCTCCAGTTCGGCTTTTTCAAACACACATACGCACACATTTAATGAACATTGATCTGAAGTGTTTAGACACAAACTGCAAATCTTATGTATGTGTTGTTTTTGCCACTTTAAACAAAAGACGGCCAGCTGGAAAAGAGAAAATATTGTGGCTGCATTCGACTTTGAGTTGGGAAACAATTTACAATTTTACTTCAGAAAGTGCATTACATTATAATTCTGCTTTTTCATGTTGTGACATTTTATGCTTCTATTTGTGTATTTACTTATTTACTACATGAATTGTCTGCATGGCATTGCATGACATCAGTACCCCCTAGAGAGGCACAGCATGCATTTCGACAGGTTTTGGGCATTGTCCTCTGTCTTAAAAGCATGTGTAGGTGTGTTAAACTCAATCTGAAGTTGTTGTTCCCATCTCTGGTCGCACATCATACACCTCTGTGATGTTACATATGGACCCTCACTGACCCCGTAGAGATTAGATGAAAGTTTACAAAAACATATCAATAAATGTGTCTGTGATGCTCAGTTAGGTTTCAAATCAGATCAGCAGGTTTTGAGTGTTTCCCACAGATATGAAATACGCTTGTGGTGTTAGCCGGTGAAAAAGGCAATCTTACCCACCGACAAAAAAATGGCTTACTGTACGTGCGACAAAGAACTTATGTGTGACACAACACAATACTTTGATTTATTCGTTATTCTTTATTATATTAACATTTATATCAATTTTCATATTAATTTTTTTATAAATCCAACCATCCCAAACTCTCTTTGCCATGAAGCAGTACTTGTGTAAATGACACCTTTTATCAAACTCTATTGAATACAATCATATATATATATATAGTATATTACAGTTTTTCTGAATTGTTAAAACACATTTTTTGAAACCATCACTCATTTTCTCAAAACCTTAAACACAAATCCCAATTTTAAACAAAATTCACAGAACCCCTGACTCTTCTAGCAAAATCAAACAATTGCTTCAAAACCATTTCACTTGTACTCAAAATCAAACTAAGCTTTCAAATCATACACACATAAGTCTATAATATAAAACACTACAAGCATCCATTAGACACTACCTTAAAAAATGGAAAACACAACATCCAGGAGATCTGCTTACAGAAAAATACATGTTTACTGTACATAACAACACAATTGACAAATACTGTTAAAAATCTCTATCACTGTAATCACAAGTTTAGTTCAGTGAATATAGTGAATAGTTTACTGTAAGTACTGCAAGTAATAGTACGTTTTCAATATTACTGTAAGCAGCACTTGTATTTTGTAAAAAGTCAGCAATCCAACTGCAAATTTTGTCAATTGCATCGTCTCTGGTGTCCTTTTCTTCCTCATACTCTTCATCTGCCTCTCAGACTGTTTCCAATTCACACAATTGGTAAAAAATACCATTAGATAAAAGTGTGTAGAATTTTGAGTTGTTGTGTTTACTCGATGATAAGAGTGCTGTAGTTGTGTTCAACTTTTGCCTGCCTGTGTTTAGCATTTATAAAACAAGTGCATTGCAGTGTGAAATGTGTGTTTTAGTGAGAAGTTTGTGTTTAGAATTTTGCAAAAAGAGTGCATGATTTGACAAATGGGTTTAGGCCACTATGAATTTGGTTCAGAGATTGGGGTTTAGTGTTTTAGCAATTCAAAAAAACTGTAATGAAACAATAATAATAGACAATGCAGGTAAATAGATTATAAACAGGTCAAGAGATTATAAATGTGATGTAGTGAAGGCATGGTATAGTATAGTTAAGTACAGTATTGCACGTATGGTATAGTATGGTATAGTATAGTATGTAGGGTTGTGCCGATAGACGACACTATTGTTGCAGATGGTGATAGCTTTCCTCGCAATTACTGGCTTGTTTCCCCGCTTAGCTTTTAAATGATTACTATGGTATTATTATTATTATTATCATCATATTTTCGCAGTAACATAACCTGTACTTGCAACACCAGTGCACATTGCCCTTACAGAAAGCAGCTTCTGTTTTGTCCACCAATTCAGTGGCTTGTCATAGATAAATACGTAAAAAAGATCAAATAAATACATAAGGAAACTATTGTGTATCGGTGATTTCACAGGCTAACAAACAGACCAATTTCACTATGAAGTGTATAGCCCAACACTAGTATAGTATAGTATAGTATAGTATAGTATAGTATAGTATAGTATAGTATAGTATAGTATAGTATAGTATGGCATGGCATGGCACGGCACAGTTTATAGTATAGTATAGTATAGTACAGTACAGTATAGTACAGTACAGTACAGTACAGTACATTATGCTACAGTATAGTGTAGTCTTGTAGTATAGTGTTGTATTGTATAGCATGGTATATTATGGTATAGTATAGTATAGCTAAGTACAGTAAAGTATGGTATTGTTTAGGTTAGTGTAGTATGGTGCATTATATTATAGTACAATATGGTTTATTATGATATATTCTAGTATATTTTAGAATAGTATAGTATAGTTTAGTATGGTATAGTACATTGTGGTTTATTATGAAATATTTTAGCATAGTATAGTGTAGTATAGTACAGTATAGTATGGTGCAGTATGGTATAGTACATTATGGTTTTTATGGTATATTGTAGTATAGTATAGTATAGTACAGTATAGTATGGTACAGTATGGTATAGTTCTTTATTGGTTATTATGGTATATTTTAGCATAGTATAGTATAGTACAGTACAGTATGGTGCAGTAGTACATTATGGTTTATTATAGTATTCTTTAGCACAGTACAGTATAGTACAGCAAAGTATAATATAGTATTGTAGAGTACAGTACATTACAGTACAGTTTGCTATTGTATAGTGTAGTATAGTATAGTATAGTATAGTAAAGTAAAGTATAGTACAATATGGAGCAATAGTGTATAGTACATTATGGTTTGTTATGGTATACTTCAGCATAGTATAGTGTAGCGTAGCATAGTATAGTATAGTAAAGTGCAGTAAGGCTTGCTGTGTTATAGTATAGTGTAGGATTGTATGGTATGGTATAGTATAGTATAGTATAGTATAGTATAGTATAGTATAGTATAGTATAGTTTAGCTAAGTACAGTAAAGTATGGTATTGTTTAGGTTAGTGTAGTATGGTGCAGTGTAGTATAGTACATTATAGTATAGTATAGTATAGTATAGTATAGTATAGTACAGTATAGTATAGTGCGGTAGGATACAGTACCGTACGGTACAGTAAAACTTTGTATAGTATAGTATAGCTAAGTACAGTAAAGTATGGTATTGTTTAGTTTAGTGTAGTGTGGTGCAGTATAGTATAGTACAGTATGGTTTATTATGATATACTTTAGCATAGTAAAGTATGGTATAGTATAGGATAGTGTCATTTTATATTGTATAGTATAGATAGATCTTCAGATATATCTTATGTATACTAAAGTGTTTCTTTCAGATGTGTCTGATTTTGTGTCTGGCTTCAAAGAGTTAAATGGAGCCAATCATTATGGTCAGAACAATGGACACATGGTATTTACAGCTGAACAACTATCTGATGAAACGTAGCAAGCTCATACTGAACTTAATGAAGCAAAGAATAAAGAGTTTTTTACTGGTTCATTGAAATGAAATGAGTCAGGCATCCTAACACTACAGTGCATGTGTGAAATCCAAGCTTGAAACATCCGGCTAACCCACCCAAACTGTCTTAAATTGTCCTAGTTAAGAAGATATTTTAAGACCTCCCAGACGGGTTAATTTACCCCTGCAGGAAACTTTCCCTATGTCAACCACAAGACAGAAGACTTAGGCTGGATGATAATTCCCTTTTTAGGCTGGAAATCAGAAATTGTAGTAAAAACTGTTTGAATGTCGTTCCCTTCCCATACAGTAGTTCCCTGTTTAGTGTCAGACAGAGGTTGATTATTGTCCGATAAAGTTTATCACTAATGCGCTACTAACTCACAGAACACATTTAGCTGATGGCGGCGCATACACACACGTCTTTCAGTTATGAAAACAACATAAGCTGATATAACTCTGATGATGATTTTGCACTCAGCCTTGTTATGCCTTCAATGCTTTACTATATAAATCTGCATAATAACCCCAAACAAACAGATGAACAAACAAGGTTGATTATTTCAGCAGGAGGTCGTCTCTCACACTAATAGGATTTCAATGAGATCTCTTTTAATAGCTTTCTGTTAAAGTTGTGGGTTAGTTAAACTGATTGAGGTTTTCCAGAGCACATCAGGTGAATGTTTCCTCAATGTTACATCACTTACAATCTCGTAGGCTTCTTTAAGCAACTTTGACTTTATTTTGCACAAGATTAAAATAGAGCACTATTCATGAGAGACCATTTCCCATATTTGAACTCCTATTTTCAAGGTATATAGGATGTGAGTCACTATAGTAATGGTTATTGTGTCCAGTATAGACTATACACATATTCTTCAAACAGACCAATGAGTTTTTTCTGCGAAGCGGTGGATGTTTTTCTTTGCATAGGGAGCATTAGGACTGTTCTCTGTGCTGTAATCTGCCTGCTGGACCGCACGACCCCATAATACTAATTCAGGCCTTTTATAGTTGTAATTTAGTTTTCTGTAGCCTGTGCTTTCATCACATATTCTGTTTATGTCTGTTACTATGGATATGACTTCAAGAGGGACAAGCTATTTTACTTTTAACACTCCACATTATGGTTTGTCTTGTAAACATGCTGAATTATCCAGGCGTGAGCAGCATAAACTACACTTTTAGAAAAAATGGTAAAAAAATGGTTCCTAGCTGTCACTGGAACGGTCCCTTCTGAAGAAGTACACCTTTGCTCCTAAAGAGTTCATATTAGTAGCTCAGATGTACAAAAGAGTGCACATCACCTCAGAGGTAAATACTGGTACAAAAGAGTGCACGTTAGTACCTCAGAGATGAATAGTGGTGCAAAAGAGTGCACATTAGTACCTCAAAAGTTAATACGGTTGCAAAAGAGTGTGCATTAGGACCTTAAAGGTAAATAGTGGTGCAAAAGAGTGTACATTAGTACCTCAGAAGTACATACTGGTACCAAAGATTGCACATTAGTACCACAGTGGTTAATATTGTTGCAAAAGAGTGCGCATAAGTACTTTGTGTAAATAGTGGTGCAAAAGAGTGCACATTAGTACATCGGGTAAATACTTGTACAAAAGATTGCACATTAGTACCTCAGTGGTAAATAGTGGTCCAAAAGAGTGCACATAAGTACGTCAGATGTAAATACTGGTGCTAAAGAGTGCACATTAGTACCTCAGAGGTAAATAGTGGTACAAAAGAGTGCACATTACTACCTCAGAAGTAAAAAGTGGTGCAAAAGAGTCTACATTAGTACCTCATTGTTAAATAGTGGTGCAAAAGAGTGTACATTAGTACATCGGGTAAATACTTGTGCAAAAGAGTGCACATTAGTACGTCAGATGTAAATACTGGTACAAAAGAGTGTGCATTAGTACCTCAGAGGTAAAAAGTGGTGCAAAAAAGTGCACGTTAGTACCTCGGAGGTAAATACTGGTACCAAAGAGTCCACATTAGTACCCCAGAGGTAAATAGTGGTGCAAAAGAGTGCACATTAGTACCTCAGTGTTAAATAGTGGTGTAAAAGAGTGCACATTAGTACCTCTGAGGTAAAAAGTGATGCAAAAAAGTGCACATTTGTACCTCAGTGTTAAATAGTGGTGCAAAAGAGTGCACATTAGTACCTCGGAGGTAAATACTGGTACCAAAGAGTCCGCATTAGTACCTCAGAGGTAAATAGTGGTGCAAAAGAGTGCACATTAGTACCCCATTGTTAAATAGTGGTGCACAAGAGTGCACATTAGTACCTCAGAGGTAAATAGTGGTGCAAAAGAGTGCACATTAGTACCTCAGAGGTAAAAAGTGGTGCATAAGAGTGCACATTAGTACCTCAGAGGTAAAAAGTAGTGCAAAAGAGTGCACATTAGTACCTCAGTGTTAAATAGTGGTGCAAAAAAGTGCACATTAGTAAGTCGCAGGTAGATACTGGTACCAAAGAGTGAGCATTAGTACCTCAGAGGTAAATAGTGGTGCAAAAGAGTGCATATTAGTACCTCAGTGTTAAATAGTGGTGCAAAAGAGTGCACATTAGTACCTCGGAGGTAAATATTGGTACCAAAGAGTGCGCATTAGTACCTCAGAGGTAAATAGTGGTGCAAAAGAGTGCATATTAGTACCTCAGTGTTAAATAGTGGTGCAAAAGAGTGCACATTAGTACCTCGGAGGTAAATATTGGTACCAAAGAGTGCACATTATGAACACAGAAATACATACTTGTACAAAAGAGTGCACAATAGTACTTCAGAGGTAAATACTGGTGCAAAAAAGGGCACATTAGTACATCAGAGGTACATGGGTCTACTGGTACCAAAGAATCAATATTTGTACCTAAGAGGTACCCTGGCCATGTGACAGCTTGAGACAATTTTTTCTGACATTATATAAGAGCCCTACATGCCTTCGTTGTTTTTAAAGACAACATGAAACTTTCCACACATTTATTCTTGGTCTTATTGTGCACTATTTGCCAGTGCATGCTATTGCAAAGAAATAAAATCTTTCAGTCTGTCATCAAATGATAATAACTTGCTGCGCCTCTAAAACTGCTTTACTTTATGGATGATGTCCACAATTTATCTTATTTTTCAGCTCCTCTAACCACCTGACTCCAGTTTCATCATCCAGTCAGTTCCCGCTCGTGTTTAATATCGTGTTTCACTTGGAATAACATCAAAATACATAAAGTAAAATGGATTGCGGATGTCATTTCATTCACTGAGTTTAAAATTTTATGTAAGAAATATGAGTGTTACTGTGTGGTTGCTGGTTTTCCCAAGCTTTGCAAAAAAATTGTTTGTTCATCTCAGAAAGTCGAACGTAACATTCATATGTTTACTTTTCATTTTATGAGTTCATGCAACTCTGCTACCATAATGTCAAAATAGAGGTAAATAAACCTGATTTGTGTGATTTCATTATTTTCTTGCAACAAACATTAAATAAACACAAACAAACAAAAAATTAATTAAAAATAAAATACAGTTAAATGTAAAAATGCATAACAGGGTTGTATGTGTCATAAGTGTTCAGCATATCACCCATTAGGGGCTACTTTGAAACCAAATATTGTTTTGTAGTTATGCGTATTGTAGATTCATTTAATGATCCCATTTCCATCACAAAGAAACATTTGTGATTTTTCTTTTTTTTTTGTGGGTTGCTTGGTGTGCTTTAATAATGTTGGTCACAGCATCACATTCAGATGTAATATAAATGTTGTCTTTTTGCATTAAAATGCCTTTAAAAAAGTATCAATTCTCAACCTTGCGTCTAAAGACCAGAGATAAAAGACATTAGCATACAGGGTCTCTCTTGACCGCAGGCTGAAATGCCAGGCTTTATCAGAGATGAGTGTTTCAGAGTGTTGCTCTTGTGTGACTTTTCCAGCCCCATATAATTTCTGACATCTGCAGCAAGCCGGATTGTGCTGCGATCGGTGTATTATTCCCCATCATACAGGCAGTGTTTCGTGCTGTGGCGGGTGAAGGTGTTCGGCTCATGGGGATATGGTCAAATGAATAGCGCTTTTACCTAGGATATCATACAGAGAATGAAACATGTTTATCGATTCATCTTTGATTTTAGACGGACGGGCAGCTTAAGGTTTCTTTATTTCATTATTGTAAAGGTCGTACCATGAAAACAGGGTTTGGATCTTTTTAAATCTTTTTGATAGTTTTATATAGTTGTTTTTAGGGCTAAAATGTTATGTGTGATATTTTTTTAACTTAATTATCTAACCAACATACACTACATGTTTTACATTCTTTCTGGGAAAAGAAAGCATCACTGTATTTGTATTGGAGTCTCTCTGCTATCTGCACCAACCTAAAACTTGGACTACACCTAACTTTTTGAAGTATGATTGACATGGTATTCAGAGTGGTTGCTAGGGCATTGCTTGATGGTTGCCAGGGTATTCATAGTGGTTGCTAGAGCAGCATTGCTTGATGGTCACCACAGTTTTCGGAGTGTTGCTACGGCCTTGCTTGATGGTTTTCAAGGTTTACTGAGCAGTTGCTTGGGCATGACTTGACGGTTGCCAGGGGTACTTGAGCGGTAGCTAGGGCACTGTTTGATTGTTGCTAGGGTATTCTGAGCAGTTGGTATGGCCTTGCTTCATGTTTATCAAGGTATTCCGACAAGTTGGTAGGGCACTTCATGATGGTAGCTGGGGTATTCTGAGTGATTGCTAGGGCACTTCATGATGGTTGCCATGGAATTCTGAGTGGTTTCTACGGAATTGCTTGATGGTTGCAAGTGTATTCGGAGTGGTTGCTAGGGCCTTGCTTAATGGTGGTCGGGGTATTCGGAGTGGTTGCAAGGGCATTGCTTGCATGTTTGCCAGGGGTACTGGAGCAGTAACTAGGGCACTGTTTGATGGTTGCTAGGGTATTCTGAGCAGTTGGTATGGCCTTGCTTCATGTTTATCAAGGTATTTCGAGCACTTGGTAGGGCAATTCATGATGGTAGCTGGGGTATTCTGAGCCGTTGCTAGGGCACTTTATGATGTTTTCCATGGAATTCTGAGTGGTTTCTATGGAATTGCTTGATGGTTGCAAGTGTATTCGGAGTGGTTGCTAGGGCCTTGCTTAATGGTGGTCGGGGTATTCGGAGTGGTTGCAAGGGCATTGCTTGCATGTTTGCCAGGGGTACTGGAGCAGTAACTAGGGCACTGTTTGATGGTTGCTAGGGTATCCTGAGCAGTTGGTATGGCCTTGCTTCATGTTTATCAAGGTATTTCGAGCACTTGGTAGGGCAATTCATGATGGTAGCTGGGGTATTCTGAGCCGTTGCTAGGGCACTTTATGATGTTTTCCATGGAATTCTGAGTGGTTTCTATGGAATTGCTTGATGGTTGCAAGTGTATTCGGAGTGGTTGCTAGGGCCTTGCTTAATGGTTGTCGGGGTATTCGGAGTGGTTGCAAGGGCATTGCTTGCATGTTTGCCAGGGGTACTGGAGCGGTAACTAGGGCACTGTTTCATGGTTGCTAGGGAATTCCGAGCAGGTTGTGTGGCCTTGCTTCATGTTTTTAAAGGTATTCCAAGCAGTTTGTAGGGCACTTCATGATGGTTGCTGGGTTATTCCAAACGGTTTCTAGGGCCTTATTTAATGGTTGCTAGAGCATTCCGATCGGTTGCTAGGGCCTTGCTTAATGGTTGTCATGGTATTCCAAGCAGTTGCTAGGGCATTGCTTGATAGTTGCCACTGTATTCCGAGCGGTCGCTAATGCACTTCTTGATGGTTGCCCGGGTATTCCGAGTGGTTGCTAGGGCCTTGCTTAATGGTTGTCAAGGTATTCCAAGCAGTTGCTACGGCATTGCTTGATGATTGCCAGAGCATTCTGAGCGGTTGCTATGGCATTACTTGATGGTTTTCCAGGTTATTCCAAGCAGTTGCTTGGGCATTGATCGATGGTTGTTAGGGTATTCTGAACAGTTGCAAGGGAATTGATTGATGTTTTTCAGGGTTACTGGAAAGACAGACAGCCTAAACTACTGTTGCAAGTTTACTGCACTCTAAAGACAAACGGTGCTAAATAGCACTAAAAGTTGTTCTTGGCTCGTAATCATAGAGGAACCATTTTTAGTGCTATATAGCACCTATGAAAAACCATACGGGGGTCACCACATAATGGGGGTCACTACACAGGTACTTCATCGGTGCTATAAAATAGTGGCACTTAAAATGGTTCCTCTATGATTACGAGCCAAGAACCATTTTTAGTGCTATTTAGCACCCTTTGTTTTTAGAGTGTGAAGTTTGATTTAAAGTAGGGATCATAGGTGTCATTTACACTGGGGACGCTGGGGACATGTCCCCACCACTTTTTGAAATGGCTGATTTTGTCCCCACCACTTTTTGAAAGCATTTGGTTAAAATGTTCTGAAAAATCAAGCAATACACTGCAAAAATGACTTTCCTACTTTTCCTACTTTTGTATTATTTTCAGTAGAAATATCTAAAAATTCTTAAATTAAGATGCTTTCTCTTGATGTGCAAAATGACCTAAGAAAGTAAGTCTAGTTTTTAGACCAAACATACAATTTAAGTGAATTTGTGATTAAAACAAGCAAAAATGTCTGCCAATGGGGTGAGGAAAAAAATCTTAAAATAAGATTAGTTTTTTCTTAAAAACTTAATTTAAGCAAAATTTTCTCACCCCATTGGCAGATAATTTGGCTTGTTTTACACTTCAAAAAAAATTCTTAGTATTCTTAGTATCTTAAATTAAGATGCTTTTTCTTGATGAGCAAAACGACCAAAGAAAATAAGTCTAGTTTTTTGACCAAAAATATCAAATTTAAGTGATTTTGTGCATAAAACAAGCCAAAAAAAAAAAAATCTGCCAATGGGTTAAGCAAAAAATCTTGAACCTTTTTCTAAAAAAAACACTAAATTCCAGAAAAATTCAAAAATTTGCTTACCCCTTTGGCAGATTTTTTGTTCATGCAAAAGATCACTTAAATTTCATATTTTTGGTCTAAAAACTAGACTTATTTTCTTACATCATTTTGCTAATCAAGAAAATACATCTTGATTTAAGAATTTTTAGATATTTCTACTGAAAACAAGACAAAAATACTAAGAAAGTCATTTTATTTGCAGTGCACACTGCAAAAAATTATTTTCAAGAAAAAAAAAATCTAAGTCTAGTTTTTAGACCAAAAATATCAAATTTAAGTGATTTTGAGCATAAAACAAGCAAAAAAATCTGCCAATGGGGTAAGCAAATTTTTCCTGAATTTAGTGTTTAATAAAAATTGTAAGATTATTTTGCTTACCCCATTGGCAGATTTTTTTGCTTGTTTAATGCACAAAATCACTGAAATTTGATATTTTTGGTCTAAAAACTAGACTTATTTTCTTGGGTCGTTTTGCTCATTAAGAAAAAGCATCTTAATTTAAGAATTTTTAGATATTTTTCCTGAAAACAAGACAAAAATACTAAGAATTTTTTTCTTGAAAATCATTTTTTGCAGTGTATGTCTGGTTTTATGTTCCAGGGTCACATAAGTTGCGTTGTGTGCTTATGGTGTGTTTTTTGCCCATTTTTTATGCGTCATTATTCAATATTTTTCCCGTCCTGCTGTCATGTTTTTTCATCTGATCTTTTGTCCCCACCACTTTTCAACACAAACTGACGCCCCTGGTAGGGATGTTCATATTGACCAGTTAACCATTAAACAAAAGCAAGAATTTATGACCGATTAATACTATCAGAAAAAAACTGTTAATGCATGTTGCTTGTCGACAGGCGCCTACAGACATCTCTCCACTTTTCTATCCTTAATTTGTGAATGCCTTGTAAATGAAATAATGGTCTGGTAATCATTTGTATGAGAAATCATTTTTACTGCATATGTATCCGTGTCTGAGTATGATTTGGAAGCTGCACGGAGACGTCACATGGGCATCCAGTCCGACCTTTGCTGATCTCGTCTGTAGACACTAACCAAAAACATCTCTCTTTTTGCACAAAGTTAGAAGATGCAAAAGCAAAACTTTTTGAAATGTGTCTTGCTTGGCCACTGAGATGAAAAGAGTCAATCTGCCCTCTATGGATATTAATTCTCTGGACTGCTCGCGTGCTCTTTAATTATGTAATATTTAGGGATGCACGATATATTGCCCGACATATCGTTATCGGCCGATAACTGCTTATTTTTAATATTATCGATTATCGGTCTGATAGCAAAATTAGGCCGATAAATGAAAGCCTATAAATGATGGATTATTTCGGTTTGTTGAACCACTTCACTTGCTCATTGCTGGCCATGTGGAGTTTTGATTGGTGCTTTTTGTGACATAGCACGAAGATGACACGTGTTGCGGGCTTAAGAAGAGAATGCTAGTCTAGTGCAAAGACAAGATGTCCGCGGTTTGGGAGTTTTTCATTGTGAAATTAATATGAATATTTATCGGCCTATATATATATATATATATATCGGTTATCGGCCCAAAATATAAAGAGTTATCGGTTATCGGTATTGCCCAAAATTTCCATATCGGTGCATCCCTAGTAATGTTGCATGAAAATTTGCTAATGAATGAATGAATCTTGGTTCTGTTGTTGATCTGTTGTTTGCACGTTAAAATTAAATACAATTTTTGTATTGTTTTACCGGGTCACAGACAACCATCAACTGTATTTTTATTCAATGACAATTTAATATTAAAATCTTATCAGTTAACAAATAATATTCGGTTAACAAGTTGCGGTTGTCAGTCTGGAAAATTAACTGAAATGAACATCTCTAATTTTACGCTCTTTGATGAATTACAGAATTACGTTTTCAGCAGAAGTCTTTGGGATTTTTCATCCACTGCTTTCATATAAAAACAGAATGACTCCATGTCTGTAAATTAAAAAAAAAGTCAGTTGTGCAGCTATCACTGCAGCGCCCGGGGAGCAATTGGAGGAAAGGTAGGCACCTCAAGGGCACCTCAGTCGCAACCCGCTGGCCGTGAGACTTGAACCAAAGCACAGTGTTTGAACTGAAACACTTTTGCAAATCCCGACAGAGAAGGATGAAAGATTTTTCTGTCTGTTTGGCTCTTATACGGGCAGGTGTCTCAATGGATCAACCCTACAGTAGCTGTTCGGGTTTCACTTTTTGATCTCACAGACGCATGAGAAATATCTCTAATATATCCGATAACACATTCATCCAAACCACCATTTCACCTCCCATTTGCTGATAAACAGATAAATATTAATTCATAGCTGTTATTATATTCTGTATTTTAACACAGCTGAAATCATGAATTGATCAATCAACATTCAGCTCTGGATCTGTATAATAAATAGTATATTAGTGATGCAGTATTACATGCGATCATTATTTGGTCAATATTAAACGTCTTGCTGGAGTGATCTGTATAAACAGCTATGCAAAATCAAGTGTTTGTTTGTTTATCCAAGCTGCTGTTGGTGCGTAATTAAGCTTTTAGCATCTGATTGCGGTCTGATCTTCACATAACACACAAACCCGAGTTTTTGTTCCGCACATCTGTTTTCCACAAACCGTACGACAGCTGTCACTTTTAGCACAAGCATATTTATATGTTTTTTTGAGAAACAAAAGCCTGTACATGCCATAAAACGGCAGTCACGATTTAGCATTGAGCCATTTCTTCACGCTACGCTAGCATCACCACGCTACGCTAGGTGCCAATTATTTCCCTCAGTATGTTAATAAAGAAGGGTTAGCACTTCCTGCCACAAAGTCCTTCACTCCTGCCACCAGACTTTAATAAATGTGTGTTATTACTTGAGTGTCTGTGTTTATTTCAGAAGTGCTAAGAGTCTCTCATCTCCATGGGTGGCTACGCTAATACAGGCAGCTAATCAATAGCGTCGTATAACTTCACGGCTAGCCGCCCCACTCCATCAACGCATGTCTGGCCAAGCGAACGGATTCGAGGGTTCAGGGCTAACCCTGCATGCTCCTGGGAGCTCGATAGTGCCGCATAAATCAAACGCTTCAAAATAGATGCGAGAAGATGGTCGCGGTGCGCTTCTGCCAGTCACATGCACATATTTCTTAACATTTTCAAGCCAAAGTTAATTGGCTCCATTTCTCTGTGTCTATGAGGCGGCGTGGAGACACTTGATTAGGTCTCACCAAATCAATCACAAAATAACTCGACTTCTGGAAAATCACACAGCACACCTAGGATGTAGGAACGTGTGGTGTTTATAAAAGTCTTTGACGGGGTCTGACTTCGCTGCTTTTAGCTGTCAAGGTGTGGAGCTATGATTGATTAAAGAAATGGTTTGCAACTTTGTTTTGCAACTTCACTGAATATTTAGTAAGGAAACACAATGGCAACATCTGTAGCTTAGTTTCCATTACAAATATGTGTAAAACTTAAAATAATTAGGTCCTTTTTAAAAGTCATGGCAGCAGATGTTGGTAGGTTTACGTATCACAGCCACCACACTAGCCATTAGATGCTTTTTGGTCTTTGCGGTGCCGCATGAAGTTAAAATATTAAAGGAGATGTAAGCGTACTTCCCGATCATAATATCTAGGAAAACCTTGTACTTGGGAGCAGCTACATATAGGGTGTTTCTAGGAGGTCATAGCACGTGATTTAGCATCTTTCAAGAATGTTGACATGACTTTTGCGCATGCCAGATGACTTGTCAATGTAAAAAAGCCTAAAAAAAACCTGTTTGCCATAAATGAGTTTCCATTAGGTATTTTTAGTTTGCACAATTTAAAGGGTAATGGAATCGCAACTACTGTTATGCTGCATTCACACCGGCCGCGGTGGAGGCGTCAAGTGCGAGTGATTTCAATGTTAAGTCAATGGGAAAAGTCTGAAGGTCTCGCGGCGCGAATGAGGCGTTTAGTGTGGCGTGGCAGACCCGATATCGCCTCATTCGCGCAAATGCCGCAAATTGAGTGTCTGGCGCAGTACGCGCGAATGGTGCTTTTTGTGCATTTTGCATTTCACGTAACCTCGCTTGGAGGAGTGTCAGTGAGGACATTGGGCAACCTGGTAAGTTTTAAATACACATTTCACTTTTGAGTCACGTTAAGTTTATCGACCCACGGCATTCCCACCGTTTTTTTTTTTACTTTTTTCCACCTATAGCAAGGTGCAGTGGCGGTTCTAGACAAATTTCACTAGGGGGGCCAAGGAGGGGCAAGTGTTTTACCAGAGGGGCACATAAAAAATGACAAGAAATTATATTTAAAGATTATAGGGGTGGTTACAGGAATTAGTTTAAGACAGGACTAGGCCTTAGTTTAATTAGGAAATATAACTAGTTCAAACAAACATGCCTTACTAAAAACATTACTTGTGTGCATTTTGAAGCAAAACAAAGGGCACTGATATCTTTTAAGATGGCATTGCAAGTTGTTTTCAGTTTGAACAGATCTTACATTTATTTTAGTCGAGGACTAGTCTAATCCCTTTCCGGGAAACCACCCCTTAAACTTTATTTTACTTTACAATCATATAAATATTTATTTAATACAAGAGTGAGTGCAGGTGCAAAAGAGGAGCTGGAATCTTTTCTAAAGCCCTCCCACCGAAAATCATGCAAGCCTCAATAAACTTTATGAAATGCAAACTTTTAGAAAGACAAATGTTTGTTTTAGTTTACATATAAACACACATTGCAAGAAAGTTAGGGATCTACTCAATATTTAAAATAATATTTATTTTAAATTGTAAACATTTTTATATGTAACATTTAATTATATTCCTCCAATTTTATCCACATATATGTAAGAGCATAATTACAGCGCTTTTTACAATGTACTATTTAAAAAGTTAGCGAGATGTTGGTTTTGCTGGTTGTTGATGAGTAACAGCCAAGGCCGCCTTAATGCACGGGCTTACCTCGGCTGAAGCCCAGGGGCCTCCCAAGTTCAGGGGCCTCCCAAGTTCACATTCATATTGTTTTGTAACTTGTTAGGTTATCTGTCAATCACTTTAATTGCACGTTACGTGGCTGCTGACTGGTCCGTAGTAACTTACCGTGAAATAAAATATCAGACGTAACAGATTTTTCTATTCCGCGTAATGTAATTAAGTGCGTGTTGTCAACTTGGCATTCCTGCATGTTAGACTGAGTGTGACAGAGAAACGGGAAATAATCCACCAACAAATGAAAGAGTAATTTCTGAAATTTCATAATAAGCACTGAGGTGCAGGTCTCTCTCTCTCTCTTTCGCGCGCGCGCTCGCTCTCTCTGTGCTCGTGCAGCTGAGTCTCTCTCATGCAAAAGTCTCTCCAACTGTGCGCAAGATACTGTGCCGCCAAATAAAGAAAGGAGTTCCCGAACATATTAATGCTGTTCGTTGTTATAAAGTTTAAGTTTACTCGCGTTTATATCAGTGACGCGTGCGCAGCTGGAGCGATGTAGTTTGATGCGATGTTAGCTCACAGTACACACATCTGTTGGTTTAGAAAGACGAGAAAGAGACGCAACGGTGCAAGTCTAAGAAAGTGCGACAAGACCATCTCAAATGATCATCCCCTGATAGCACCATTCATATTTATAATCTCCATATCTAAAGATATATACAGGTATGTTCCCTGTCTATTTTGTGCATATTCATAGGTGTTCGTTTTACATTCGTAGTATGCATAAATACTAAATACAATGCATACTATATCTTCAATAGCCTACAAAATAAATAACTAATTAAAAAACAAGATTCTGTCTATAAAGTCTGTGTGTGGTTGTTAAACAAAGTGTCTTGTGTTTATGCTCAAGTGGGCTCAGTGAAATGTTAATAATGATATTATGGTGTTTTCTGGGTCAAAGAGGGAAAACTCACTGTTGTATGTAAAGAAACTAATGCATTATGTGATGTAGATTACCTAGATCTTACACTTTTTTTTAATTGAGACTATAAATTGAGGGTATGGGGGGCCTCCAAAACCTCTCAGCCCCAGGGCCTAACATTAGGTTAAGGCGGCCCTGGTAACAGCTGTGATGATCACAACGCGCTTAAGCAGCCACGTCACAGGAGAACAAGTGAACAGTGTCCCAATGTGAAGTGAGCTTAGAGTCCTTACCAGTGCCCAAACCTGCATACACATTCTCAACATCGGGAGATTGGGAACGAATTGAGGCACTCGCCGAACAGCACCCGCAGGGCGACTACAGTGATTGGGTGCGCCGCTCTAATTTGCCCGTGTAGAACGTTCCGTCACATTAGTTCCACTTTTGGCGCTTGCGTGTAAAATCAAAATAAATGTATATTTATTTGGTCAGCACAGGGTGGCCACAGGGGTGGCCAGGGACATACAGAGGCACGGGCCACCCATGGCCTCTGTGTAGAACCGCCACTGGCAAGGTGACCAAAAACAAACTGGTAACTCTCTCGATGAATGCATGATCAACATCAGCCATCTTGCAAACTGACAACTGCATTGCACTTGCCCCTCCCACAAGAAGTGGATTTCGCCTCTGACGCGCATCAAATGCTTGCTTTTTTCTCTTTTTTTGCTCTAGACGCGCGAATGCATTCAAAATGTTCAAGCAGCAAATTAGATGCGGTAGCCGCGATTTTGACGCCTCAAATGCGGCTGGTCTGAACCCACGGTTAGTATTCCAGTTGTTTGACAAAAAGTTTAATAGCAACCACATTGCTGATGATGTTATGTCAGGTGAAAAATTATCTTATTTGTTAATTTAATGGTTCATTTACTTGTAGTAAAAATATAAATCAGAACTGAACTTAGTCTTCTACTTATATTACAATATATTTCATATTTATATAATCATACATTATGTAATACTGGTGTAAAAAATACCTATACATGTGAGTATCACAATATATAAGTTTTTCCGATACTGGAGTAAATCTAAAAAAACAATAATGATTTTTTTATCATGCAAAATTCATGACAGTTGTTTTGTTTGGATTTTACGACCACTAGATCGCATTCTTATCTCTGTACGTAAACAGTGACAGGACGTACTAGCAAAGCAGTGAGCCACAATTTTTTTTGCTAAGGTTTGCATATGGTGGTGTGTTCTCAATGTGTGTTCAAATAGTCCAATGTACCAGCTAGTTCCTTTTTTTCTTCACAGTAACAATGTGCTGCATGTATCCATGTATCGTTATACACATTGAAAAAAAAACTAATGTATTGCAATTTATACAGTATTACAAGATTCTTTTTGACCTATATTGTAAAAATCATTGTAATCCCTGTACACCTGCCAGCACTTCATGTATCAGAAACAATGCCACCTGGTTTCATTTGACTTTGCATTTATATTTTGCATCATATGATTTTGGTGTTGCATTGTCTTATCTTAATTTTGTAATTTCCACCCACATTTTGGGAAACCCTGCATTATAGCACATTATGAGATGAGTACTACTTCAGGTTTGTGAGATGGACTGAGTGGGTGCGAAACAGAACTGATCAATTAAAGGTGAATTGAATGAGGTTAAAAGTCTTCTCTCTTTCACATCAATCTCTCTTAGTGGAAAAATGTGAATGTGCAATGAACTCCAAAGCAGAGACCTAATGAGTAATTATTAACAATAATGACACGTAATGCTTCTTTATCATAAAGCTCCAGGGCGAAAGGTTTTAACTTTATAAACTACTGTAGGTTAACACTCTGGGGTCGACGGTGGCGCGGGCGCCGCAAACTCTTTATTTTTCAATCACTCCGCAAAGAGACTTAAATTACTCTGCTGATTTTTGACATACAGATATGATTTATACATCATTTAAAAGTTAAAGTGTCTAGTTTTTTTTCTGTCCACTCCCAATGAAAACAGAATGTTGTGCTTTTCGCAAAATTAAGAAAATAAACATGATGCACGTTCTGTTCTCTCTCCCTCAGTGAAGTCCTTTCAGAAACACGTCAGAAAAGTTAACTGTAACTTAACGAATATTTGTAATATAAACAAAAGATAAATGTCTACATAATGCTTGGAATATCTCCTTTTAAATTATGTAAGTGATATTGAAAACAGATATTGTCATTCGGTGTAAACTGTATGAGAAGGAGGAGAAGTACCGTATTTCGCCAGTTACCTCATTATCTGTAATGAGATCGGATCGCCACACCCCTGCGCCATTGAAGTGAACGAGCAGAAACATCCATATGCATGACTCGTGCCTCCTGCAGTCAATGGATACGCAATCCACAATCCAGTCTCTCCATTCCTTGTTGTTCCATCTGATTGCACCAAACATGACATCTAAATCCTTATTTACTTGCGTATGTGTGTCAGTATCTCCAGACGCGAGTGCTTTCTTTGTTTTTCCGTCAAACAGTTCACGCGATTGGAACGCACATACACAAACACGCGAGTCAGGAAACTCGACGCGCTTTTTGGTATTCTTATAAAATACGCGACTGCAAACAGTACAATCCTTATTTAGTTGCGTCTAAGCGCATATCTCCGCACAGCAAGTTTATTAAACACAGGATCACTCGCATGTGCACACGTTTACATTCATGATCAACACGTGAGGTAATGGCGGCGGCTGTAAACAAACATTGATAAGTTTATCACGCGTGTCCCTTGTTGTGTTTCTACTATAATGATTACAAATACACAAATAAGAGTCCAGACAACGATAGGCAGTTGTTCTTTTGAGCTTTTTACTGCACAAAAGTAAACCTCTCGCTGGCCAACCAAACACTAACCCTGTGTTGAAGTGTGTTCATTTTACGATGGCCAAACAGTATGTTTACCATGCTACTATGGTTTTTAAAAGGTAACTTATACTTGTGAAATTAATAGAAAATATTTCAATAGAAATGTGTGTGTGTTTATTTACATTATATTGAAAAGTAAACCTTATCATGGTTTTACTACAAAGTTACATTCCTGTTGAACATCCCCACAAGGCTCATTATGTGGCTCTTTATTCAACTCTTTTGTCTCTCAGCTGTCAATCACTGATTATTCAGGAGCTTTCCCGCCTCCACGCATACAGCCTTTCCCAAGCAAAAGTGTCTTAGAATTTGTAAATCAATATCTTGCTTTATGTGAATAAGTAGGCCATATGATTTTCACATCATTTTGAAGAAAAAACTCTAGACTACTAGATCCTGTTTGGAAAGTCTTGGGAAAACATGTTTAGAATGAGTTTTGTGGAGTTATATCATTGACTTAAAAATTTAGCTTTTTCAAAAACCACGCATAAACATTTTTCTCTCAAAAATACAAACATGTACATACATGTTGATTATATGATATTGTAGCCCAGTTTGTGATGAACACAGTGTTATGAGACTTTTGCCATTAATATTTTTTTAAGCAACTGAAAAAAGCACAAATGTCAGTGCATGTCAAAACTTCCCCAGGGCCCTAAAAACCCCTTAGACCCCAGATGGTTAAATTATCAGAGGTTTGTCCAGAACAGTTGCTCACCAAACTGAGATAATCCTCTCCTTTACCAGAGATCTCCTGAATGATAGTTCATCATCTGGTCTGGACAGAGTCAAACATTTCATCTGTCCCTCGATCTTTGTGTAGATCAGTCAGGTCAGAGAAAAAGCTCTTGAGACTCGGCTACAACAAAAAATCTTTTAAAAACATCTAAATATTGTTATTCAAGTTTTCTCTTTCTTTCTGTAGTTAATATTTGTTGTTGTTGGTGATTTATAAGTGAGTTTCTCTACTCGGAGTTGTAAGATGAACTACAATATCAGTCTCAGATGGATCCGTCACGCTTAACAAGATTGTGCTTTCTCACGGTGACCTTGAATTTTATGGTTGTTTTTAAATTACAGCTGAGACTGTGGGAGGATTGAGGACGCATCTCTACATGAGATTACCACAGTGATGTTACTTTGTGTCAATGAATATTTTACCTGTTCAAATACTGTTTTGTTTTGACTTTAGTCTGTATTTGGAGCACTTTTACACTACTATTTGCAGTGCGCAGTATGTGGAGTCTGTGTTTGGGGTGAAATATCCCAGTAGGTTATTACATTTGCCAAACTGTGCAGTATAAATCAAAGCACATTCTGTTCAACATTACATCACACAATGCAATGCACTTGATTCGACCTTCTGTTACCTGTGTAATAATGCGTGAGGAGTTTTATTTCTACCGTGGCATTGATTTGGTGAGAATGTGTCATGACCAGCTGGGCTGACTGCTGTTATTAGTTTGAGTCTATTGTTTACACATCTCTCTTTATAAGAACAGTAACAGGGTCGTCTAACATTCAAATATACTTTCATGTTTTTGTGAGGCTGTTTCATTGGCTGTTTGGTAATAATCAAAGCTGACAGGAGATTCAATTCAGTGTCCATCTCTTGAGCCGAGACTGGAAGTGTTGTCTGAAATCATGATCTGCTATGACATACAATGACTGATCAATACATCTATAGATCTACTGAGTGTGAACGTGATCAAGGTGGCATTACCTTTCTTAAAGGTGCATTGTGTAACTTTAAATAAATACATTACAATGTGCATAACTATATTATAAAGACCTTACATAATGAACTGTGTTGTTTTTATCACCTTAAAATAACCAATTTTTTATCTCTATACACTGCGGGTCCCCTTACATTGAAGTCACCGGCATATTTCTACAGTAGCCCTAAATGGACAAACTGTACTACAGAGCAAGTTTCATCCCTACGTTGTCTCAGACGACGACATGTTTGTCCTGTGGCGCCTACCATAGTTGTTTTGAAATTGAGGGGTGAGCCGTTGATTGAAATGCGCACCACTAGATTCCGCTATAATTCAAACACACCACCTTTAAAGAGTGTCTCCCTCCAGCATTTCTAGAAACATGTATTTAACAAGACACAGCGTTTGCTTACATGCACAGTCTTGTTTTGTTCATGTGCACATTTCTCCATGTGTAAAAGAGAAATGCCACAAACAAAAGTACATGTAAATTAACGCATAAAGCCTGGAGTATAAAGTACGTGCACGGTCAAATGACCAGCCTATACTGTAAAAAAATTAATAAGTAAATTTAACTAAATAAAATGAATAAATTATATTTAAAAAATCGTGTTTTTTACCAAATTGAGTAAAAATAACACAAAAAGATAAGTAATTATAAATGAACACATTATTAAGGTTTTTTTATTTATTTATTTTTTTTGGGAAAAATTAGTTAGGTGCTCTTTGGTGTAGGGTATACAAAACGTGAAAAAAAGGGGAATCCAAGGCACTCTTCATATATCAAAAGGTAAAAAGCCTTTATTTAAATATGGGTACCCTGAAGAAGGCTATCTGTGCCGCTACGCGTGGGTTACTGCCCTGTTATATGTTTTTAATGTTATAGCCATATTTAAATAAAGGCTTTTTACCTTTTGATATATGAAGAGTGCCTTGGATTCCCCTTTTTTTCACATTATTAAGTAAATTCAACTGAATTTTATCATGCCAAATTTGTAAGAAGGAAATTAACCTAATAATTTTGTGTTGAAACTACTTGAATTATTTTAGTAAATACCAACAAGGCAGTGGACTTGTATACTGTTAAAAATAATACGCTGGATTAACTTTTACTTTACTTTTGCGTTCACTTTTTTAAGTAAGTTTTACATGGAATTTTAAGCAATTGCTATATTCCATGTAAAACTTACTTTAAAAAAGTTTATGCAAAAATGATGCACTATATTTAATATTAAAATGTTAGCATTATATATTTTGTGTTAAAAAGCATTGTTTATTTGACTTGTATGCGTACACAGACGTTTGACGCAACAAATTGCAATGCCTCTTCTGGCATTTATATGGCGGTGCGGCTCTTGTACACGTACAAAAAAAAACTAAACTAAACTTCAGGTTTAAATGTGTGCTTTGACTCATGCAGCAGTTGACAGAAAAACTGTAAAAATTAAAAACTTATGGTAGATCTACAAGTAACAGTCATGAGTAGTGATGCACCGATGTATCGGCCGCCGATATTTATCTTTATTATTATTATTGATTAATTTGAAACCATCGGCATATCGGCAATAGCACGAAAAAGGCAGATACCGATTGTTTATTAATTAACTGCATAAAGAAATCCATTATATGAAAAAAAAATGAGTTAATGTTGTTAATAAAATAAATGCTGAATAGCAAAAAACACCTTTTAAGGTTGTCATGCTGTCTTATTATATTTGTTTTAGCTTAATTTGTCCATTTCTTGTTATGTTGGTCAGTTGAATGTTAATTAGATCCAATCCATGTTCAGTAAAAATAATTTGATGCAGAAATAAACTAGCTAATAGACCAACTGTATAGTATTGTATACAAGTGTTTAATATCGGTATCGGCATCAGTATCAGACAGAAGTTGTCTGTTTAAATCGGTATCGGCCCAAAAAAATCCTATCGGTGCATCCCTAGTCATGAGTATAGATACAACAGTATAGCTTCTGACAGATTTTCCGGTAGCTTTTTGAATGACTAGGAGAAACCTGACAAACCCCCTAATGTCAACGTTATTTTCTATGTAGTCGCTTTATTGATTTGCACGTTAATGCATTAAAACAGTATTTTATAATAAGCTGAATTTTGACATTCTCTGCAAGACATAAAATTTCCTTTGTTTTTTAATGCTTTGTTATGATGTGTTTTCTTATGTATGTAATTTTTTTACGATAATATGTTAAGAACAATATTTTGCATGAAGAAAATTATAATATAATTCTTGTTAGCAACGAGAATTGTAGAGGAAAATCGCACTGTATTATTAACTTATGTAACTAATTTTTTTTAAAAATTGACCTTTTCCTTTAAGCAAAAATGTTATAAATTGTAATTTTATTCTTTTGTTTTGGATCAAATATAACACAGATTATATAGTTATAATGGTTGTACTGTTAAATGAACAATATTTGACCATAGAAAGCCATAATCAGGAGTCCAGAAAGCTGTGTGGTCGGTACTAACTTGTGATCTTGACAGATTTTGTGAGATTTACCCAATCATCACTGAGTAAACAACAGCTGTATGTAAACATGAAAATGATGCATTGAAATCCAGTCAGTAAAATGTCACTACACAGTCAAAAGAAGATGATAATTGCCAGCTCATTTACAGATTTGTGCTGCAATTTTATAGTTTACAGCATATTCACAAAGCCTGAGATTTCGGTCTCATTAGTCTGCAGCCTGGCGTCACCAATGTCAGCGTAATTGTGAGAAAACACGCAAAGCGATTCATCAAATATAAACGAAGTCCAATGAGATTCCAGGAAAGTAATTAGCATTTTATAAGTGTCACTACCGTGCTCCTAACAAAATGTGAAACATGTTTTCCCATTGTGAAAACTTCTGATTAAGCCGCGCTGAATTAAAGCACTTTATCATTTCCTGCTGCTAGAAAGTCCCGTCTCGCTTTACAAGCTTTTCTTGGTGTTTTCAGAAGCAGCGTGGGTCAGGGTCGAGGGATCTGCATGCCGAGCGTTTTAACATTTTGGATGAGAGAATGAGATTTGAAGTGAAAGTCCACAGAATTCACTCGAGTTCTCTTCAGAGATAAAAAGAGCTACAAACCTGCAAAACAAGCATAGTTATGAATCAAATACTAGTTTATTCCACTTTATTTTCTGGAGAAATCCTAATCAAACTTGTTCAAGAGGAACATTTTAAAGGGGACATATCATGAAAATCAGATTTTTTTCAGGTTTAAGTGCTATAATTTGGTCCCCAGTATTTCTATTAACCTAGAAAATGTAAAAAAGATCAATCCAGTAACTTAGTTTGGGAAAAGCATTTTCTGCAAGCATGTGAAAAAAATTGATCATTTTGTCTCCCCTTGTGATGTCAGAAGGGGATAATACCCCCCCTTAATCTGCACTATCCAACTATGGCGCTGCCATTTAGTGCAGAGATCAACTCATTTGCATATTAAAAGACACACCCAAAACGGCACATTTTTGCTCACACTTAGAAAGTGGCAATTCTTCTATCATGTATATAAAAAAATATTAACTTCCTTGCATTTAAGTGCAATTAAAAATCTATGCAATTTACAAATAAAACAAAAACGTTACATTATAGAAAATATTTAATTAGAAATATTCTAACATCTGCGTCAATGACTTTTATCCATTTTCCTTATCTCACGTGGCATGACGGGACAAACTAAACGTCATTGCGGGCCAACTGTGGCCGGCGGGCCCTAGTTTGGGCACATATGTTTCGGAAGCATTGCAGTGCACTTTAAAAAACATTAGGTTGTTTTCACCCAATGGGTTGAGCCAGATGGGTCATTTTATTGGGTCACACAAACCCAACACTGTTTATGTGACCCATCAGGCCAGCTCGTATATCACATCAACCAAACAATATAGTTTTCTGACACAAGAGTCTAAAATCTCCTAAGGACTGTGTTTGGAGAAATAAAATTTGTTTAATGTTTTATTGCTGTACACAAGAAAATGCAAAAGTATGAATGTATTGACGGTTATTAAAAGTGGCTTTGTCTGCTTTGGTTTGCTTTGTGTAATGATCACAATAAAGTTTGTTATAGACTTCTTTCAGATGTCTCTTTTGCAGAGGCGGCCGGTGACTTCTTTATCGAGGGTGCACGATGTGGAGCTCGTCACAACATGTATGTAGTTGGTCTAGGGTGGCCATCTGTGCCAGTTCTGCCGGATACATCCCAAACAGGATTTCGGGTGCGTTCTCCGGAAGTCGCGTTGCTTGACCGCATACGCCATTGAGATTCTTACATTTCAGTTAAAATACATTAGAAAATTAAGATTTATTTATTTTAAGACATACAATCATTGTAGTTTAATTCTTACCGTATCCTGTTCGGGACGTGTCCTGCGGAACTGGCACGAATGGCCACCCTAAGTCCGTCATGTGTGTGGCTCGTCATTTCAAAATATGTGTTCTGCGCATCACGTGTCCTGCCGCACATGTGTCTAAAGGATTTATGATAAAAGAGACGCTCGCATTTGACAGATCGTAATCTCATGCATAATCAGAGTTTGGGTTTAAAAGATACTTGCGAGTATTTTGTGAACGTGAGCGTCTCTTTTATCAAATACGGTTACGACGCGTGTGCAGCAGGCACTTATTTTGACAAGACACATAATACACATGGTTTACATGACCAACAAACACATATTTTAAATATGACACTTCGAACAATATTTTGAATTTGCGCCCCTCGGAAGAGAAGTCACCAGGCGCCATTGCGCTTCTGTTTAACTCTTTCCCCGCCATTGACGAGATATCTCGTCAATCAAGAGAAAATGCATTCCCGCCAATGACGAGTTTTTCTGTCTTTCCGCAATACCGCTATTATCCACCAGGTGGCGCCCTTCCGCAACTTTTTAAACCCGGAAGTATTGCCCTAAGGCAAGCTGCTGCATGTCCGTGTCTGTTTTAAAGATCGCTCTGAATGGGATCTCTATGAAAAGTTTGTCACAAAAATTGAATTATTTCGGCTTTTTGCTCAAAATGTGGTGTTTTTGCAGAAACCTACCCATATTCAAAAGCTGATTACAAAAGAACTACTGAAGCTAGGATGAAACGTTTTTTTTTTTTTTGTTTGAAAGCAGAGGGTCTGTTCTTTCATTTGGTATATTCTATGTTTATATATTTAAAGAAGAACATTTTCTGGAAGGCATTAAACTTTGGTGAAAATCATGAAAAACGCTGGCGCTGGCTGGCAACTTTTTAAAAAAACGCTGGCGGTGAAAGAGTTAACCCAGTATTTTTTATAGTGTGACTTCAGTATCAAATGTTTTACAGTATTGTACAACATGGGGTTTTGTCTGAAGCATTGTGATCTTTAAATTTCTCAAAAATTATAAAAATCTAAGTGTATTTGTTTTTGCTCAAAACTGTCCTCCTTTCCTTAATTTTTTGTCTACTAATGTTTTTTTGTGTTTAAAAAATCTGTCACTGTTTTGTGCTTTAATGCTTTGAGTGTTTCTTCAGGACATCATGACGCGTCAGCTCGCGGTGGAAGGAATCGGTGTGTTGAGATAAGGACAGTTTTGAGTGATGTTACTTCTTTCTAATTGAGGAAGACATCAATTAAATCTGTGCTTATCTCTACAAATAAGCCCAGTGAGAGACGGAGAGCAGCTTTACTTTGCAGATGCTGGAGCGTTGTCCATTATCTGTCACGGATTTCTTTGCTTTCACTCCTGTGTCACCCTGATCAGCATAACGTCATTGCTGAATATGAAATGTGTTATTCCTTTTACATATGTTTTTTAAAAGTTTATCTTGGCGTAGTTGTGTTTCTCTGTATAAAAGCTCTGGATAGGACGTATTTAATTCATTAAAGTAGGAAATGAATGTTCCTCCATCTGTTAGAGACAGAAATTAGAGCTCTCTTTTAAAAGCGGCGCTTGCGGGGGGAGGCAGAGACTTGCAGAGCGGTTTGATCCCCGATGCCAGCTGAGTGCTGTGAAATGGCTCAGTTTCCCCTGTAGATCACTCAAAGTAGGGCACTTACATTTAGAAACTGGCCCTGATGTACGCTCGGCACTTAAAGCAACAGACCACAGATGTTTATGTGTGTTTGTGATGTTAAAACGTACTGCAATTAACACTAGAGATGCCAACATCTGCCACAGGTTACCACAGGTTTTACCAGTAAATTACTGTCAAATCATAATTAGCGGTGCTTTAAACAAACATTACTATTACTAAAGTATATTTATGCAAAGATTGATTTTAGAGAGATGGTTTGTCAGAATGACAGTCATTTATGTTTTGTATTTTATGTAGATGAATATATTCCCAAGTAACAATGTTGCTAATGTTGTTAATAAGGTCAGCTGAAGTGTATTTGTACAGTGTGTTACTGAAGTGGTCGCTCTGAGATCTCTCAATGTTTAATTAACATCCGTAAGCAGGCTTTTAAGTGTCTTCTTGAAAGCACGACTCTTAGAGAAAGTGATGTGGGCCATCATTTGGGAATATCATCACCCTCAACGTTTTAATTTTTTTGGACACAATAAGCTTTGATGTTTTGTTTTATGCCATGTTCACACTGCACGGTTTCTGCTGTCTCTGATGAAAGATGGCCATTGCAAAACATTTGTGATGATTTTTATGATCATAGCTCCTAAACAGTGGTCCTTTGTCGTAGAGAGAGATCGAAAGCCGGGTGTTATCAGGGTCTTGCGATCAAAGATAGCCTGTGATTGTTGTCTGGCAGTATCTGAAATTCCTACACCTACCTAGTAGCCAAATTGAAACGCAACAAGCACTGCATCCCACAATGCTTTGTGCTCAGGTTGACCCTTCACCTTAACTCTTTCCCCGCCATTGACAAGTTATCTCGTCAATTAATAGAAAAAAAAATCAATTTGATGGAGATTTGTGGGATGCACATCCAGGGCACGAAGCTCCCTTTCCACCACATCCCAAAGATGCTCTATTGGGTTGAGATCTGGTGACTGTGGGGGCCATTTTAGTACAGTGAACTCTTTGTCATGTTCAAGAAACCAATTTGAAATGATTCGAGCTTTGTGACATGGTGCATTGTCCTGCTGGAAGTAGCCATCAGAGGATGGGTACATGGTGGTCATAAAGGGATGGACATGGTCAGAAACAATGCTCAGGTAGGCCGTGGCATTTAAACGATGCCCAATTGGCACCAAGGGCCTAAAGTGTGCCACGAAAACATCCCCTACACCATTACACCACCACCACCACCAGCCTGCACAGTGGTAACAAGGCATGATGGATCCATGTTCTCATTCTGTTTATGCCAAATTTTGACTCTACCATCTGAATGTCGAGACTCATCAGACCAGGCAACATTTTTCAGTCTTCAACTGTCCAATTTTGGTGAGCTCATGTAAACTGTAGCCTCTTTTACCTATTTGTAGTGGAGATGAGTGGTACCCGGTGGGGTCTTCTGCTGTTGTAGCCCATCCGCCTCAAGGTTGTGCGTGTTGTGGCTTCACAAATGCTTTGCTGCATACCTCGGTTGTAACGAGTGGTTATTTCAGTCAAATTTGCTCTTCTATCAGCTTGAATCAGTCAGCCCATTCTCCTCTGACCTCTAGCATCAACAAGGCATTTTCGCCCACAGGACTGCCGCATACTGGATGTTTTTTCCTTTTCATACCATTCTTTGTAAACCCTAGAAATGGTTGTGCGTGAAAATCCCAGTAACTGAGCAGATTTTGAAATACTCAGACCAGCAGTCTGGCACCAACAACTATGCCACGCTCAAAATTGCTTAAATCACCTTTCTTTCCCATTCTGACATTCAGTTTGGAGTTCAGAAGATTGTCTTAACCAGGACCACACCCCTAAATGCATTGAAGTAACTACCATGTGATTAGTTGATTAGATAATTGCATTAATGAGAAATTGAACAGGTGTTCCTAATAATCCTTTAGATTCAGACACATAACTGCTAAGTTCGGTTTTCACACTGCTCATTTGCAGCACTAATCTTTAAGCGCTGATGTTTACAGGTGTGAGCCTCACAGACGCAGAGCTGAAGCATCCATGCATAATATCCATAATGGAAACGATTTAAAAGGCGATTTTAAACTGTGGGAATGACACTTGAGAGTCTACTGTTTTATGGAGAAAATACTCAGCAGTGGGGTTGAACGATGAATTTGCACATGGCTTGTCTTAAAGCATATTAGAAACACCACATAGACATAGACAACAATAAAACTTGATTTTCCCCCAGGGGGACTTTAACGTGAATTTCCATCATCAATATTAAAAATGGTCAAAAAGTGCAATGAACTTTTAACTTTCATTATAAATAAAAGCTTCAGGCAGCAATTACGCTTCAATTTTACTTGGATGATTTTTATATTTTACAGTGGGCACCCTGAAGTCTGAAACAAATTAATGTGTGTTCTCCAGTAACTCCATTAAAACGCAGGCATGTTGGGATTGCCGGAGTTCGCTCGCGTCTGTTGTCTTTCCGTCATTGCTGGGTTGAAATTGTTTGGGAGCTAATTGTTATCATCTCTGCGTGATCCTGCAGTCCAACACGAAATGCATTTCAAGTATTCCTCCAGACTTTATAGACTTATTTCTTCTTGCACTTGAGAAAATGTACTTAATGTTTTTCCGGTGTCATGTGAGGTTTTTGTGGTGTGCTGTCTAGAAACATGAATTTCAAAGGCACATTGTCATTTGTGATGAAAAGCAAGTTTTGGTTGTTTAGTCTGTGTGTATGTATGTGTGTGTTAAGCAGGGAAGCTGTTTTGCTTCTGAAACAAGTTCATTTACTGGAGTAAAGTGAAGATGGGATAATTGGTCCCCGGATCAAAGTCTGCTGGTTGAGTGGGACGGCAGTTGCTGGGCTTTTAGGCGTTTAGTATACAGTGTTTCATTGTGTAATTGGGCTGTGTTTTCAGCTGTGGATGTGCCCTAATCATCCGTGTTTGTCTCTTTCATACTCAAATCCACCCAACAGAGCAGATTGAACAAAGCTGTGTCTGCAGCTCCACGCTGATTTTACACAACACTTCTTGTTTATCCTCTTTGTGTTTTGAGTTTTTCCAGATGGTTTGATCAGTTAGAGAGAAGTAAATCTTTTATTGATTGTCATTTTCATGTCATTTTCAAGACTTCATATTAGTGCCTGATGTAAAGAGTACATATCTGTACTAGGGCTGGGGGAAAAATCGATTTTTCGATTAATCGTTTTTTAAAACGTGGTCGATTAAAAATCGATTCTCAAAGAGCAGAATCGATTTTTTTCATATTTATTTCCGCAAACATTGAACGGAGGAATGGAAGCATTTTAGATTTCGCAAGCAAGACGTGTTGTGGCTTTTAACTTCTTTTTATTAATTACCCACTTGTAAACTGCTGTTCACTGTTCTTTTTTATTAATATAGTATGTGTATTAAATCTATATTCATTGAGTTGAATCGAGAATCGGGTATAAAAACCTACCTGAGAACCGGAATCTAAAATTTTATCGAGAATCGGAATCGAATCGATTTGATAGCTTGTGAATCGAAATCGAATTGATCTGGAACATCTGAATCGATACCCAGTCCTAATCTGTACCTTATGGTACATATTAGGACCTTTTTAAGGTACTACCCCAGTGACAACTTGGGAGTCATACACTGTAAACCCGGATAAGTTCTACTAACTCAAAAAAAATTGAGACAACTGATTGTCGCTATTTTTCTAAGTTTGCCAACTTAAAAGTTTTGAGTACTGACAACTTCAATTCACATCAAAATAATTTTATATCTAAACTTAGATAAAGTCTTATATAAATTAAATTAGAAAATTTATGTAACTTAAATTGTAGTAGTAGTTTTACTTAAATATTTTGTGGCAACTGATTGCCTTGTTTTTCTTAAGTTTCCTGTACTCAAATATCTACATTTTACAACTTAACAGAACACTGGAAAACCTGACAAGTTCAGAGTACTCAATATATTCAAGTAAACTAACTAACATTTAATTTTGTTCACAATTCACAGAAACATATCATGTGACTCATGAAAATTTTATACCAGTGAAAGTGTGTTGAGACTGAGTTCAGTGCTGACTTTCACATAGGTATTGTTTATATGATATGCAACACATTATTGACCTAAAGCCTAAGCACAGGCACTACACTTCTGAACAATGGTAAGCACAAAACTAAAAAAAAATAGCAAACTTTTCTAAATCTCCAACATAAATAAATGTTTAACACTACGGAGTCTTTTTGTTTACTAAAAACCACATAAAATATCACTTAATTTAAAAAAATGCCCTCGTTTTGCGGGCCCATGCAAAGCATGCAGGGAACTGAACCTCCTCAACCAATGGTGTTGATTTAACTTTAAAATGAAGTAAATTTGCAGTGACAGACTCTTTCTTAGCTTACCTGGCAAATAGAACTCATCACAACCACCAAAAGTTTGTAATTATTTGCATCCAAGAGCAAATTCATCCGTTTAAAGCAACACTATGTAGTTTTTTTACCTTTAAATAATGTCTCTGAAATTATTTCAGTGATAGAACAACTTTTAACTGGACAAATTGTACTGTTACTGCAACCTGAGCAGCCTCCTAGCTGCTACAAGCACACTCTGAAAGTGGCGGTGGAGGGTAGGAAACACAGCCCCGCCCCTCCCCCTGCCTGCAGAAGAGTGTCTGATACCAGGCACTGTTGCGCTTTTCAACCACATGGGGGAGCTGTAAGTCATTTTTACATGGAAACTACATAGTGTTGCTTTAAAACACGTCTGAGTGCCCTTTCAATGATGACGTCACTTTTTGGTAAAAACCGCCACTAGAGGGCTTTTTGACTTAAAAAATTTAATTATGGTTGAATCTACTTTTCAAGTTCCCTAAACTCTTTACCTTTTGTGTAGTTGTAAAAACTCAAAAATATATTTACTGTTAACTTAAATCTATGATAGATGTTGAATGAACTCAAAAATAATAGTTAGCTAAACTTTTTGGCACATTAGTTAGTTTTACTGTTTGGTTTTACAGTGTATTTTCACACGTGCAATAACTGTGTTACTTCCTGGGATTGGTGATGTAGTAATGACCGACATTATCATAATTCCTCCCGCCTGGACTCACAGCGTGTAAGTTAACGCCTGTTAGCATTGCATTGAGTGAATCTTTCAAACATGGTAAGGAGCGTCACATTTCCGTCTGACGTCAGAGGTATTCAGACCAATCACAATGGCCAATCAGGGACACAAAGCGTTTCAAATCTGTTTCAGGAAGATACTGAAATCTGGAGCTACAAAAATGTACGGTATTTGTTAAAGGATTAGTCCATTTTCTTAAAAGAAAAATCCAGATAATTTACTCACCATGTCATCCAAAATGTTGATGTCTTTCTTTGTTCAGTCGAGAAGAAATTATGTTTTTTGAGGAAAAAATTGCAGGATTTTTCTCATTTTAATGGACTTTAATAGAGCCCAACATTTAATACTTAACTCAACACCTAACGTTTTTTTAAAGGGGTTTCAAAGGACTTTAAACAATCCCAAACGAGGCATAAGGGTCTTATCTAGCGAAACGATTGTCATTTTTGACAATAAAAATAACAAATATACACTTTTAAAGCACAACTTCTCGTCATGTAGATCCGGTCGTGATGCCCAGCTGACCCCACGCAATACGTCATGACGTCAAGAGGTCACGGAGGACGAACGCGAAACTTCGCCCCAGTGTTTACAAATGTGTTGAAAGAGGACCGTTCCTACGTTGTTGTATGTCAACTGATACTAATTAATGTCTTTGTGTCAGTTTATTGTTTAAAATGGTCCGCAAATGTGCGTTTTATATATGTAACACGTGACCTCCCTACGTCACTACGCATTTACGTTAGGTCGCGCTGGACTTGACCTAGACGAAAAGTTGTGGTTTAAAAGTACATATTTTTTATTTTTCTTGTCAAAAATGACAATCGTATTGCTAGATAAGACCCTTATGCCTCATTTGGGATCGTTTAGAGTCCTTTGAAACTCCGTTGAAAAAAACTGTTACGTGTTGAGTTAAGTATTAAATGTTGGGCTCTATTGAAGTCCATTAAAATGAGAAAAATCCTGCAATGTTTTCCTCAAAAAACATAATTTCTTCTCGACTGAACAAAGAACGACATCAACATTTTGGATGACATGGTGGTGAGTAAATTATCTGGATTTTTCTTTTAAGAAAATGGAATATTCCTTTAAATAATGTGTTTTTAACCATAAACCATGCATAACATTGTTTTTAGCAATAACATTGGTGCTCTTTAAAAGGAAAAAATATTTGTTAACGCACATTGCGTGTCGACATCTGCCTACAAGCACTTCAGTACTTTTCTATCCTTTATTTGTGATTGGCCTGTAAATGACGCAAATTATTGCTGCCCTGACAGTCTGGTAATGTAATAATTTGTATGAGAAATCATTTGTACTGCATACAGAAATATTGCTTGGACTCAAAAAATAATAATAATTACACCAAGTTTGCGTTATTTTTTAAAGTTAGGACAACTTAAAACAAACTTCTCGACCGACAACTGCAGCTTGTTAACCGAACATTAAAAGTTAACTGATGCCATTGTGGAAAAATACAGTTTGTGGTTGTCTGTGACCCAGTAAAAACAATACAAATATTTTATTTTATTTAAACATGCAAACAGCAGCAAAAGATCAACAACAGAACCAGGATTCATACATTATTCATACATTATTACATTAATATCCAAAGATGGCGGATTGTCTCTTTTTTATCTACCACATTTTCAAAAGCAGTTCACATTTAAAAAAGTTCTGCTTTTGTGTCTCCTTTCTCGGTTTGTGCATGAAGAGAGATGTTTATCTTTGTTGATCTTTAAGAGGTTACCATTGTGCTGAAGAGGGCATTTAGCTAAAACAGGCTAAGATTGATTGTCTTCTGCAACCTTACAAGTGTTGTTAATTAAAAAAGTAGAGGGTTTTAGTAGTTTTGTGTGAACCAGTGTCCACGATTAAATCAAATTTAAAATAATGCCCACAAACAAGTTAAGCATTAAAAAGGGCAAAATTGCACCATTAAAAGTAGTTCATGTGACATGCATTATATTCTGAAGCCAGCATTTTGATGTGGCTGAAATTGAAGCCATTACTGTATGTTGAAATGTGTTGAATTGAATGTGAGGAGCAGACAAGAACAAAACTCTCATAAGGTTTCAGAACCTATAAACCTTTCTGGGACTTTTAGTGCATACTTGAGATCGAAAAATGGAATTGAAATCTGTCAAAGAGAGAAGTTTAGTGGATAAATGGATGACAGAATCTTCAATACTGTGTTTTGTTACTGTATTTGTCAGACTAACAGCTTTAAAATAATGTTTGTACCTAAATCATTTTGCATATCTGATTGCTAGATTTCTAACTTCAGTACATTAAAGGGGACATATCATGAAAATCAGATTTTTTCATGTTTAAGTGCTATAATTGGGTCCCCAGTGCTTATATCAACCTAGAAAATGTATAAAAGATCAACCTAGTAACTTAGTTTTGGTAAACCATTCTATGCAAGCATGTGAAAAATTTATCAGTGAAATTTGGCTCCCCTTGTGATGTCAGAAGGGGTTAATACCGCCCCTTAATCTGTGCTATCCAACGGCACTGACATTTAGTGCAGATTTCAGCTCATTTGCATTTTAAAGGACACACCCAAAAACGGCACATTTTTGCTCACACCTACAAAGTGCCAATTTTAACATGCTACAATAAATTATCTGTGGGTTATTTTGAGCTAAAACTTCACATGTACTTTGGGGACACCAATAATTTATTTGACATCTTAAAAAAAATATTGTGAAATGTCCGCTTTAAAACACCCAGTAATTCAGAATATCTGATAAACTATTACATCTATTTAAAACAATTATCAGTGACCTAGCAACCTAACAAAACACCCTAGCAACTTGCACGTAGCGTCACATTTTCCATCCAAAAATCTATCAATTGCTGCGTAATCTCTTCCAGCAAACAATGTAATTTCAGTGTGAAGAGTAAACTGTCTGGCAGCAGTAGATTTTATGGGGCAATATTGGTTTTATTACTTTTTGTTTCTTTGTTAAAATGATAAAAGAAGCAGTTATTAAAGTTCAGTTTATCTAACCTCTTGTCTCTCTATAACTTTTCGTTTCGTGTTATCGACGAGCCTCTGTGGATTTCATCTCCTCTGTACAGACGGTTTCTGCTGTCCACAAACAGATATTGTTTTCTAGAAATGTCTGCCGGTTAAAGAACGTGTTAGGACTTATATTAATGTACTGTGGTTTGTATTGGTTTTACATAACGTCTATGGAAAACTACAGAATTTGTCATTTATGACCTTGAGCTACAAAACCAGTCATAAGGTTGAATTTTGAGAATGAGACTTATACATAATCTGAAGAAATAAGCTTTCACTTAAAGTATGGTTTGTAGGGATAGGACAATGTTTGGCTGAAGTACAACTATTTGAAAATCTGGAATCTGAGGGTGCAAAAAATCTAAATATTGAGAAAATTGCATTTAAAGTACAAATGAAGTCCTTAACAACACATATTACTAATAATAAATACATTTTTGAAATATTTACTGTAGGAAATTTATAAAATATATCCTAATTATTTTTGGCATTTGCTACAAATATACCAATGCGACTTATGACTGGATTTGCAGTCTAGGGTCACATAATGGTTAACTCATTTAAATACATTTAACCACACCAGTTTATTCTTTATTGTCTCTTATAGATAATCATCAGCACGATTACACCAGCCATCTGGATCTCACCGGTTCACACACACCAAAAATTGGTAAGTTATTTTCTAGCTTTTTTAAACGTTCAGAAGAAAATCCTGAAAACCGTTTCGTGTCTGCTATACCTGTCATGATGATGCTTTACCCACACCGAGCTAAACTGAAGTTTAATTGATTTATTAAGACATCGCAAAACTATCACATCCAGATGGTTTTAGCATGACGAACATGTCTTATAATATCAGCACACTTAGATTAAAATTATTAATGAGGCTAGATTTTATCTCCAGAAATGACTTTCATAATGAGCCTCATCAAATAAGCGCTGATAAGCTCAATCCCTGACAGTCCTTGAGATCAGAGAAACCCTTTATCAAACGGTGAAAAAACACGGAAATTAAAAGCTTAGCCTGTAAATGGCCTCGCTAGCAGGAGGATTTCCGTAACAAACAGTATGTTAATCGAATCTCCACAGTTATTGAAAAGCCACAATTGTATTTACTCCGACCGTATCTCCCTCTTCCCAAATGTGATTTGGTTTGAAAAGGCTTGTCAGGCTGCACTGTAAAAAAATTCCGTAGAAATTACAATGTTATTGCAGCTGGGTTGCCGGTAATTTACCGTAGATTTACATTTATGTAATTTACTGGCAAGAATTTGTTCAAAGTTCAATCAATTTTAAATATTAACAAATATTTATCTTTACAGAATAAAACTATACAATAACAGCCTCATGCAAAGCATTCTGGGAACCAGAAGTCATCATCAACCTTTTTCTGTTTTTTGCTTCAGATTTTGTTTCCCAGAATGTTTTGCTTGATGCAGTTTTTTTAGTTTTACTCTATAAAGACAACGACTTGTAAATGTTTAATGTTCATTTAACTTTGAACAAAATGTTGCCAGTTAAAAACAAAAATTTAAATCTACGGTATATTACCGGCAACCCAGCTGCAATTTCTACGGAATTTTTTTACAGTGTGTAATCACACTTTGGCCACGGCTGTCACGGTGGAACGGTGACCATTAACACCTGCGCTGTATTGAATTAAATGTCTTTTGTGCTGCTATCAGCTCATGAAGTTCATTACAGAGAGAAGAGTACACTTACATTAACCCGATCTGGCCCGGATGACTCTCAGCAGCCCACGTCTTTCAATAATAATATGTGATCTGCTCCATCATTTTGAGTCACTTTGGCCCAGAAACACAAACATTATGTTTCTACTTCAAGCTGTTGGCTTGATATAATTACTATCACAGACTGTTGTTTCAGATAAATAGACCTCAAAACAATATTTATTTCAGCATACATTAATTAAGAGCTTATAATAACAGTCATCATATTGCACATGTTAGAAATTATGAAAATAGCTTGATGTAACTTTGAAGAATAATGCTTTAATTTAACTAGATGTGGACACTGGATAACTTAGCGCAGGTAAATGTAAAGTTAAGTAACACTGATTGATTTACTCTCCTTTAACAATTTGGGGATTTTAATTGGGATGGTTTGAGACTTTTTGAAAGAAAAACACAAAACAGGTCAAATTCTGTATTTGGCTTAATATTGAGTTTCCAAATAAACAGCAACTTCTGACTCAGAATGATAAAACACATCACACGTTATCTATGCCACAGTGGGTAAACATCATGTAAAATATTAAACGTTTTTTTTTTTACTGATTTTGTTTTTCTCACTTGGATTATTAGGACACAGAATAGAGTACTACGGTAAGCAGTACACATGTTGTACATGTGTATTATTTTCCTGTCCCATCATGTATGTGAATGTAGGATCTAATTTTTTGTTGATCTGTCACTATCTGCTGGTCTCTGTGTGTAAGGTCTCTCTGTGCTTGTCTGTGTGTGTACGGTAGGCTATATCTGTTGTGGTCTCTGTGTGTATACAGTCTCTCTGTTCTGGTCTCTTTGTGTACAGTCTCTCTGTGCTGGTCTCTCTATGTGTTCTGTCTCTCTGTGCTGATCTCTGTGTGTATGATCTCTCTGTGCTGGTTTCTGTGTGTATGATCTCTCTGTGCTGGTCTCTGTGTGTATGATCTCTGTGTTAGCGGTCTCTCTGTGCTGATCTTTGTGTGTTCTGTCTCTCTGTGCTGATCTCTGTGTGTATGATCTCTCTGGGCTTGTATCTGTGTGTACAGTCTCTCTATGCTGGTCTCTGTGTGTACGGTCTCTCTGTGCTGGTCTCTGTGTGTGTTCTGTTTCTCTGTGCTGGTCTCTGTGTCTACGGTTTCTCTGTGCTGGTCGCTGTGTGTGTTCTCTATCTCTGTGCAGGTCTGTGTGTGTACGGTCTCTCCGTGCTGGTCTCTGTGTTAGCGGTCTCTCTGTGCTGGTCTCTGTGTGTAATTTCTATCTGTGCTGGTCTCTGTTTGTGTAGTGTCTATCTGTGCTGGTCGCTGTGTGTACAGACTCTCTGTGCCGGCTTCTGTGTGTGTTCTGTCTCTCTGTGCTAGTCTCTGTTTGTGTAAAGTCTATCTGTGCTGGTCGCTGTGTGTACAGTCTCTCTGTGCTGGTCTCTGTGTGTACAGTCTCTCTGTGCTGGCATCTGTGTGTACAGTCTCTCTGTGCTGGCATCTGTGTGTGTATGGTCTCTATGTGTGTGTACAGTCTCTCTGTGCTGGTCTCTGTGTGTGTATGGTCTCTCTGTGCTGGTCTCTGTGTGTACAGTCTCTCAGTGCTGGTCTATGTGTTCACGGTCTCTCCGTGCTGGTCTCTGTGTGTACAGTCTCTCAGTGCTGGTCTATGTGTTCACGGTCTGTCTGTGCTGGTCTCCCTGTGTGTACAGTCTCTCTGTGCTGGTCTCTGTGTGTGTACGGTCTCTCTGTGTGTGGACAGTCTCTCTCTGCTGGTCTCTGTGTGTGTATAGTCTCTCTGTGGTGGTCTCTGTGTGTGTACAGTTTCTCTGTGTTTGACAAGATCACAAATGTTAAAGTCTGGATGTTATCGAAAATAGTTGTCTGGGTCCGAAAATAATCTATTTTTGTCTTGTTTTCTATTTAAAATACCTAAACAACCTTAAAACAATGTACATTTACTTGAGAAGCAAAATTGTGTATGTCCGTTTGACACAGCAAAACATTTCTCATTAGAACGATAATTTTAACTAAATTTAATTTTGGTTTATGCTTTAAAAATGCAAATGTGTAAGAAACTGGTCTTAATTCAAGATATAGTCTCTGAAAGTCTTATTTTCTCATTTATGTAGTTTATGTTTTCGTAGATATTTTTCTGAATGAATAAGAAAATGTGTTTTGTTTGACTAGATGAGCAGCTGCTTGGAGTTACATTCGCTATCATTAAACAAGCTCTTACGCGCACACATGCTGTGTTTTCTGACAGATGTCACAGTTTCATGCACACATTCTGTTGATGTGTTTCATCTTTCTTTCTCTCTGCCTCTGTTTCTTTGACCCTACAGAGAAGCCAAGGATGAACAACATTCTGACGTCTCAGACTGAACCTTACGATCTGTCATTCTCACGGTCTTTCCAGAACCTCACTCATCTCCCTCCCTCATATGAAATGGCCATAAAAGCAGAATTAAGTGAGTACTTGCCCTGTTTCACTGTATGTTCTTCCAATGAGAAAAAGAGGGTGAGAGAAACAAAAAATTCCAGAAAATATCAATACACATAGAAAAGTAATGTGTTTTTTTAGTTTTTTTTTTTTTTTTTTTTAAAGCATTTGACCTTGGTGAGAATTTATAAAATGAATGTGGACTACATAGCTCAGATTGTGGTCTTGGAGTATAAATGAAAAAAGTTTGTTTGGAGATTTCTGACTCTCGAATGCAGATTTTAGTATCGAGACAAATCTAAACAGAGAGCCCCATGTGAAGATGTTTTCCTCAGGGGAAAAATCTGTGAAGCAGTAGACATAAGCAAAAGTCTCAAATTGCTCATCGTTTAATATCATTGCTGTCCTGGGGAATCAACTCAGATATTTAAATTACATTGCCGTAGGTTTAAAGCCGGAGGATTGTTTCTTGAATTAGAAAGTTTTTGCAATCCCCATTCTGTTGACCTTCAGCAAGACACTCGCCTATAATAAATACATTGTGTTCCTCTCAGAATAAAAAGCACCTGCTTAATGAAAGATAACCACTGGACGTTGCCAGAAGACATCTTTCATTAAATACAAAGGCCAATATGAATGAATAAAGTATTGGCATACAGAGGTCGTATGATTAGATGCACTTTAACTAAATGATATTTGAAACACAGCACAAAGAAAAGAGCGTCTTTCATGCAGGATTGTACATTGATAAAACCACTTCAAACTACTCAGGACGAAAAATTGCAAAGAGACCTTTTCAGTCTCAATTGTTTATCTAAGACAGCAATGGGATTTATCAGAAAGCTCAGCTGAATCTTGTGTTTACTTATACGTTTCAGATGAGTATCACCAATGCATGTGTCCCAGCAATAAACAATAGCCTTTATTTAACCACCTAGGTTAACTATAGATCCAAGATAGTCAGGGTATGAGTAACCCACTTCTATACATGTCGTTTTTGCTAAAATAGCTTTTAATATGTCTGATATTTCATCTTGTAAACAAAGTCAACAGTGATTACAAGGTGTTTGGTTTCATTTATTTATTTTATTTTATTTTATTTATTTTGGGCTATGGTTAGACATTTATTAAATGACTGCCAAAATTTTAGCCTAGATGTCTGGGCTGTGTTTGGACAGCTATTAGATGTTTTTAAAACATAAAATGTTTGCTGGGATGTTCCTTGGGGCAATTTTACATCAATATCTCTATGTTAATACAAAATATACATTTTATCCAATTTGTTTTAAATATCCTGCAAATTAAATCTTATAAACTTGTACTTATTAAAGGAAAATATAATCTTATGGTCTTTGGTACAAGAAATATGCTTAAATTACAAGCTCATAATTCGTAATATAATGTGTATTTGTACCAGACACACTGAAAAAAATGATTCATTGAATTTAATCAATTTTTTTAAGGTAAGTGGCTGCAATCAATTTATTTAAGCTACATTTATAGTAACGTAAAATAAAATATAAAACTTTTGTTTAAATGTAGCTTAAATAGATTGATTGCAACCACTTACCTTAAAATTTTTATTAAATTCAATGAATAATTTTTTCAGTGCAGCAGACGACTCCGGGCCGGATCCGCACCGGAGCTGCTCACTTTGGTGTGTGAATCTGTAGGCATATTTGATCAAATTAAATATTGAGGTTTATGGTTGGATCCTAAATTGACTTTTAAACATCATATTGATTATATACTTTTGCGAAATAAAAATTGGAACTAGTGTACTATATCGATCTAAACAGTGTTTTACATTTAGTGTTCGGAAACAAAAACTCACACTACCCGGTTTGTGATTATGCAGATGTAGTTTACCAGAATGCATCATAAACTAATATTTTGCCTCTTACTATTAAAGTTTGTGTTTGCATAATATATGTGTGCGTGTGTGTGTGTGTGTACTGTTTGTTGTATGAAAAAAATATTTAGGTATATTTTTTATTTATATTTATAATATAAAATATATATATAGCAGGGAAAATAAGTATTTGACACATCAGCATTTTTATCAGTAAAGGGATTTCTAAGTGGCCTATTGACACAAAATATCCACCAGATGTAGCCATCAAGCCAAATATTGAATTCATACAAAGAAATCAGCAAATTTAAGTATACAAGTTGAGTCATAATAAATAAAGTGAAATGACACAGGGAATAAGTATTGAACACACTTTATTTAATATTTTGTAGACTGTATGTGTATTTATATATATATAAAAAATAATTTCAAATTTAATCTTTTGACAGACCTATATATATAATATACATTAGGACCCCCTCGAAAACCAACCAGTGCATTTCAAGGGGTTTATCCAAGAAATAAATGTATTATTAATCATATTAATCTCAATATCAATGTGAACATTTCTCATCGTATTCTTCCAAGTGATCTTAGTTGTCATCCACATTAATTTTATCGCTCTGTACTCTTCCTGTCTTCTAGTGCTTGAGTAATTCAGGACTTTATGTGATGTGAGTTAAGCAGGGAGGTGGAGCTCAGATTAATGACTGCTAATGCAGGACAATTACTCACTGTTTTAATAAGCCGCTGGGTCAGAGAGATGGTTGGTAAACTTCTGTCTCCCATCTTACTTTAATTGCTTGTTTGACTTTCTAAAAACTGTTTTTCATGCAATTTCACAAGGTGCCAGGGAAATTACACATTTCATCTTTAATGAATATTTTTATGCTGTAAGATAAAAATCCCCAAACGCGCTTTTGTTCTGTCCTTTGACAATGACTAACACAGCATCGCATTCTCACGGGCAACGAGGAAAGAAAAGATGAAGATATTTAGCATGATAAATGAGAGATGAGGATTTAATGCTACAAACTAATGACATAAGAGAATAGCGCACGGACTTACCTCTATACAATAAATGAATAAAAAACAGGAATAATGAGAGTCGCCTCATGTCCCTGTCTTTAGCTCATATCATCGTCGCACACCTGTCAAATTTATTTCTATCAGGAAATTGAAATTATTTTAGCATTATTATCTTATAGCATTACCTCACAATCTCTCAGTCCGACGTGTTTGAAGGTGTTTTGCATTCACCGTTCTCTTGGATTGGTCGGCCCAACATTGGCATGGAAATCCACTTTATCCTGGAATGTCATGTACAGCGTCTGGATCTTGTGGCATTACTGCGTGTTGATTTGTGATGGTTTTATCTAAGCAAATAATTGAGCTCATGGGTGTGAGAGTGACCAATAGCAAGCGTGTGGCCTGTAGGTTTGTTCACATGACCTTTTCATTTCTAATGTCATGCCCTCACATCGCCACCATCGGCCTTTGGGTTTGCTCAGTGCCTGCCAAAGCCCGGCAGCGTCAGTGATGGTAATTGTGAACTACAGAAGCAGCCAGCTATCAGATCATGTCTTTATTACTGATGTAAACACTTCTGTAGTAAATCTATATCTGTCTTAACACACACAACACAGATTCATCTCTTTAACATATGTGGCTAGTGGGTGGTCTTCTCTAACAACAGGTTTTAAAAAACTACATTATGTATGACATTAAAGATGCCTTTATCTGAAGAGGTCATTGCTGGCTCGTTAGACACTATAGCTGGGTTTCCATCACCCTGACTTTATGCGCATTTTAAAGTATCGCATAAGATTGATGGAAATGCCAAATTTCAAATAAAAATCCCTTAATTCGCAAAAAAAGTTTTGAGGTGGTTTTTGATAGAATTCGTACATATTTTACGAGTTGACTAATTCGTATCAATTCATGCGACCACAATCGTAAGTTTTGGTACGATTTGCCTTGACCCCTGTGATGTTGGGGTTAGGTGCAGGGTTCGGTTTAGTTTTTTTTTTTATGAGAATCGTACGATTTTGCACGATTAACTTCGTATGAATTGATACGAATTAGCCAGCTCGTAAAATATGTACGAATTCTCGCGAGATCAGGCTGGTTTATATTGTATGTCGGCAAATATGTGTGAGACAAGGTTGACAGATCTTAAAGTTTAATGGAGACAACTTGGATCACTAGATCTAGGTTTTGAAATAATTAATAATAATAATAATAATACATTTTATTTGTAATGTACGGAGCCCCTAAGGGGACATGGAGAATTTTTTTTAATACAGTTTAGTTTCGTGTGCGCACATGAAACTACCGCATTTAGTTTCGCGTGCGCACGTGAAAACAAAAGTTTCATGTGTGCACGCAAAAGTTTCACGTGCACACACAATAGTTTTTACATGCGCATGCAAAACTAAACTTTAAAAAAAATCTGCACATGAAGGTTTCGCGTGATCACATGAAAGTTTCATGTGAGTATGCGAAAGTTCACGTGAGCCCATCAAAATTTCACATGACTAGGCAAAAGTTTCATGTGAGCACACGAAAGTTTCATCTGAGCACATGAAACTAAACTTTAGATTTTTTACAAAAATGTCACCTTAGGGGGCGCGATAGTAATGCACTTTTCATTTGGAGCAAATCTCAAAGTGCTACAGTTATGATCATAAAAGGGTGAAAGGTGTGTAGTTAAAAGTCATAAGTTCTCCTAAAAAGAAATGTTTCAGTCCTTTTTTTAAAGTCTCAATAGTTTGAGGTGCCCTCAGATGGTCGAGGAGGGCATTCCAGATACAGGGAGCAGCAGAATTGAAAGCCCAATCACCCATGGTGCTGAGCTTAGTCTTGGGGATAACGAGGCTGTTTGAGGTATTTGAACGGAGGGGTCAGGTTGTTGTTAGAGGTGTGAGTAGTTCTTTCAGATAAGGGGGGGGGCATTTCCATAGATGCACTGGTGGATAAGGAGGGCGACCTTTGTCATCACATCACCATTGTCTTCTGTCTGTGAGTTGATTGTAAGATTTCTCTCTTTCTCAGGTGATAAAGATGATGAGTACTACACCCGAAAGCATCATGTGCACGACCAGCCCTCCCGCGGCGGCAACCTGCAGTCACACATGGTGAAGCTGAACGTGGAACCTCCAGCACAGCGGCAGAAACCCAAGCGCGTGCAGCGGGCCATGTCCCAAGATCACGTGCTGTCCCCTGCCCGCTCCAAACCCAACCGGGAATACCTGTCCTCGTACGGCGGAGGCGCGGGTGGTCTCTCTCCATACCATGGACGCATTCTCTCCCAGGAACAACTGTTATCAGCCGATCGACTTCACTCCCAGGATCCTCTGCTGTCGCCAGAAAAGATGCTGTCCTTGCGACGGGCCAACTTCCGGGAAAAGGCCATGTCCCGGGCGATCTCCCAAACGGACATGTTCATACCAACGACACCGGTCATGGACCGACACTACAAAATGATGAAGATGCATTCGCACCCCACCAGCACCAACGAATCCCACAACACTCTGACTGTTAGCAGCGCGCAGGTGGGCAACAAGAGGCAAGCGTTCGCCAACCGCCGCATGCACACGGTAGACCACCTACAGTATATACCGGGACATCACCAACCCCAGTACAGAACCGCTAGTAAGAATGAAGTAACTGTTTAAGAACGATAGATGAATGAAAACAAGTGACTATGATGTCAACAAACAATCGCCGCAGTGCTCTGCGGGTTAGCTGAGATCCGGCTCGAGAAACTTTCAAATTAAAATGGTGTCCTACTTTCAACTGGGTTCTTTTAAAAGGATCCAACCTTGACCTGTTCCTGCTTCAAGCGCAAACGTTTCACTCCATCGGTTCTGGGTCAGCTTTCCTGAAGCAGCCCGGATCTCCTCACACGTAGAGCAAACACAAGGGCTTCGCACACGGATCCTGGATCGGAAGAAAGCGAGACGAAAACCCAAATGCGGTTGTCTGGGTCGTGGATTGAACTGCTGTGGACTTTATTCATACAGAAATTAAACCGTATATAGATTTATGATTTGTAACTCAAGTCCTAATCATAGCTATAGCAATTCTTCTATATAAAGTGAAGTTAGCACTTATCGAGTGCCTCTTTTAAAAACGCATCCCATTTCGATTACGAAGTGGGGAAAGGGTTTAAAAGCACAATAAATCTGCAATCGGTTTTCCTTTGTCGCGTAATCTCTGTTCTTTTGTTTCTTCTACGATACGTCCATCATCATCAAGTTTTCAATAGAAATGTGATGTTACGTTTCGCGTAGCTGATTGTAAATATGCTCAGTTAGCTGCTTCGTGGGTTACTTTTCGACTTCTCGTTGTTCCGTTTAAACTTTTTCTAGCATAATCGAGCCATCCAGAGTATATTTGATTACACAAATGTGTACAGTAATGTGTGTGTGTGTTTTTTAACCTGTACTTGTAGACTAATTGTGAATAAATTTGGTTGATTTAGCCATTCGTACGTATGGTCTCCCAGTTTTGAATACTAATATATTCCCTTTCCTTTCTTGTTTGTCCAACACGAAATCTCTCAAGTGTTAATTAAACAAACGTACGCAATATATCGAAAGCACGGGAGGAAAATTGGTGCTGAATAAATAATGATGATGGAAGATATGCATTTAATAGGCTATTATACAAAATTAAACAGCATATTCCCTTTAGAAAGATGTTAATGAATAACATGTGAAGTAGCTCTTTCATGATGTTTACTGTCAGTCTATCAGAGATTTCCCATGATGCTCTGCTTCAGTACTGATTGTCTACAGTTGTGCCAGATGACTCGGAGGGATTCTTGAGATAAGTGCCATTCTGATTGTGTTTGGTATTGAGGTCTTAATAAAATTTATTTTAAATTGAAATATGTTCTTGCAAAATTGACCTGTTTTAATCCTTTTCTTTTTTAATGTGAGAAATAATGGATAAAAACGTATTTCCTAAATACTTTCCATGCGTCCTAGTTTGCCTACTGTTCATTATACTATTCCAATAGTATTCGAAATAAGAATTAGTATGTCCCAAATAGTATGTTAGGTGAAATGAGTATCATGAGTACAGATCCATGCACACTATAATGGCTGATATTACCCACAATTCATTGCGAGAGTGAGGAGTTTAGTGACGCTGCACAGAATTAATAAACCAAATAAGTGATGCTTCAATGATTTTAATAAATTAAGCGATTTAGTTAACATATAAGAAATAATAAATTAAGACTAAGCTGAAATCCAAAAAAAAGATTAGCAACTCATAATGTAAAAACTGCACATAATATATAAGTATTACATTATTATTGTAAAATAATGTTCATAATGTAATCATTTTCTCAAAACATAATAAAGTTCATAATAAACATGTTTCAATATAATAAAATGTTATTGTATGAGAAATGTAGTTGTAAAACAAATATTACATCACGACCGTGCTTTTGGATTCATACCATGCAAGCCCATACATTTAAAGCCAAAAGTGACTTTGTCCTCCTCAAAGTGAGCAAAAATGTCATAATCTCATGAATTATCTACTGCATAGTAATATTCTCATAAATGAAAACAATACTGAATACATGTAGTAGTTTAATATGTTTATTATGGTTTGTTCAAATAACTTACAATGTGTTAAATGAGAAAGATGCTGCTGACTGTCGGATCGCGTGAAGATTGATGTGGTGCCATAAAAACTCACTTTAACTTTAAGTCCATTAAAAATTGCCGTTTAAAAAAAAAACTCACACCAGAGGGACAGTTGTGACATTTTCAACCATTGCCTGAAAGGTTAAAAACACAAAGTCTTGGTCTTTTCCATGTACAAACACTCGAATGACTTTCCCATTGTAAAGATACTGCTATGTCTCTGTGCTTTTATATTTGCGCATTGAAGACCCGTCACCCCTGAGCAACAATATCGAATATATCTTCATATATCAAGCCACTTCTTAATTTCATCCTCACACTGCTTCATACATGCAGTTGTAGTAAATATTTACTTTAACTATAAAAATCATGTTTTATGCGTGCTCCCACGACACTGTTTTCTACCGGCTGGCTATTGAAACGAACATACGTCACATCACTTACTTCCGCGTTCGAAAATAAGGTGGATAGAGCTCCCTAAATAATTACTAGGGTACTCTGTTTGGTTGCTAGGGAGAGTATTGGCATCCACCAATGATTATGCTTAGTGAAATAAGCCCACCCCATGTCTCTATGATATATAATAATAGTGATGCTTTAAATAAACGCAAACACCACTAATAATACATTTGCAATGTTTCAAATTATTAGTTATGACAATATTTTTGGTGAGTTTATAATGTAATACCTTTCTCATAATTTAATAATTTTATTGCATTATGAGCTCAAGATTTTATTAAGTTTGGAGAAAATATTTACACGATTTTATTACAATAATAATTTAACACTTATTACATTACGTGCAGTTATTACATTATACGTTTTATTTTGATGTGTGTTAACAATAACATAGTTGTCTTGGCAACAACATTCACTTCTGTTATGCGCAAGTACATAAGTAGTGAATTAATATAAATTAATTTCAGATAATTTTTGAACACATTATAAATGTTAGAAATGTATTGCTGAAACACATTACAAAGACTGCAGCAAACTGTGTAGTTCCTTATGAAGTTACACCGCTAAACAGTTTTTCCACATTTCTGTGTTCAGGATTATTTGGGTCGAGCCCTAACACAGAGGTGCCAAAACTAGGGCCAAAGTTGGCCCACAATGACCTTTAATTTGGCCTGTCATTCCAAGTGAGATAAGGAAAAAAGAAAAACATCATTGACACAGATGTTCTTATTTATAATGAAAAATTTTCCAAAAAGTAAAATTTGTTGTTTTATTTGTACATTACAAAAATTGAAATTAAATGCAAGGAATAAAAGTGAACAAAACTTTTTTTTTTAATTTACATGCATACTTGAAGGTGTATAGCATGTGTCACAAAACTCAACAAACTCGGGTACTATATGATAATAATGGAGAGGTCGAGGCAGTGGCACACAGACTAAAGAAAATGTAAAAATTATTGGCAAAATGATTTCTTTTTTACAACAATTACCTTTCAAAATAAAACTGCATTAGTTATGAAAAAAAGTAATACATAAAAAGTAATGTTTGCTTATTTATTTTTTAAATATTAGAACATTGTAAATAATGAGAGAACTTTTAATTTTAATATTTTCGGCCCACGGCCTTAAGTCAGGTTTGATTTTTTTGCCCTTGGTAGGAAAAGTTTGGGCACCCCTACCCTAACACAACCGCGAGCATCCATTCAGGTTTTTGCTGTATTTGAAAGTGAAAAGAGACAGCAGCTTTCCGGTGAGTTGCCATGGTTTGAGAGCAGATAATTTTGTCTGCTGTACCATGATTTTGTTTACTTGAAGTAATATTTTTGCCATATACTGCTCAACATCACAGAAAATTATTTTTACACGTCACAGCGGTTTTTGATGAAAGATTTTAAAGCCGAATTTGAAGCAAATGCATAATGTCTTTTAGCTTTTAAGATCATTAAGATTATTTAACACATTTGATCACATTTATCCTGTGATGTCTTATGTTGAAATTGTTGAATATTTTAACATTTATTGCATTATCCATTGACTTCTATTATAAGTTTACCTTAATTTTTGTGGTAATTAGCATTACATGAAGCGATTGTACTGAATTTCTAATTGACCTGGCGCATTATGTTCACCTTAAGTTTTAACAGGAAGTTTATAAAACCGGATCACAGTAAATCAGTTTCATCAAAAAATTCTCTCTCTTTATCTCAATTTCCCTTTGCAAAGCTATAAATAATCTCACTACATGTGTTGGTATTTTCTGTCTGTTGTGCTCACATGTCGTTGATGTTTTTGCTGAACTCATGACTAATTGATGAGCCTGCAGTGTTTTGATGGCGTCTGCGATGCGGGTGAGAGATGCTGTGACATCTTTTAATGTTCAACAGCGAGACATTTTTCAGTGCACAGAACATTGAAGACTGAAGCTAATGTTTCCCAAGGCCAAGAAGATCTTCCTTTGGTGTTATCAGTCCTTTCCTAATGAAGACCATAAATTCTGCTGTCCGCTCGGAGTCCTTTGTTCGCACTGCACTCAATTTATTAAACCGGATGTGTTAGTTCAGACTGGTTCGCTGCGTATTGAATACTGCGTGTGAGTATTAATGAGCGAATTCAGACCCTGCCGTAGGCACCGCTGCTCTTTCTGTGAGACGTTTTGGTTATTTTGTGTCCCAAATGATGACAGAACTTCCAATCTGAGGACATAAGCTGGATTTCTGAACTAAACGATTGGACTTCAGTCCCATAAACAACATCAGGATCGTAAGCAATTCGCATTGAGCTGTTAAATGACCAGATGTTCATTATCATCATATTAACCAGAGAGGTAAAAAATGAAATGTTGCTTGCCTTTGTAAATGATCTGGCGGGATATCATCAATCTCTGAAATGGTTTCCTGCCGAACGTTAGCAGATTCTTCATTTCTGCATCATTAATGATTCTCATTTACGACAGAGAGCAGTTGTTTTGTGTCGTGTATTACAGATGTTGGCGTCCCTGCCATCGCATTCTTTGTGATCTGGGTTTCTTTCATCCGTAAGAGATCAATGCTCGTATTCTCGAAGGCCCGGAGCTCTCCGGTCGAATCAAGCCTGTTAAAGTCATGCACTTCTTGTTTTGAGAAAGATGAAACGGCGGTGTGGTGAGGAGCTGTTTTCTCCGACATTAACTTTGCATGAACACACAAACATTAAATTCATGTGTCCATACTCGGAGCGGTTCTTCCTCTGAGGCTGAGAACAGAAGTGATTGTTAACAAACAGATGGCAGGCGCTGATCTTGTTTATGTTTTGTCAGGTTGCAGGTTCACAGGGGAGGCGGGCTTTATTATCATCATAAACCTTATGAATGCATCTCTTGACAGATGACAAGAACACAAGTTGGCTTGGTGCTATTATGTGTTTCAGCCGTTCAGTTATTGTAACTGATGATGAAGATGGACATCACATTTTTTCCCAACAGAAAACAACATGAGCTGCTTCGACTGCCCGTGTGACCTGTAGTCTTGATGGTAAAGCCCTTGTATTTTATCATCAAGGGTTTTATCTTATTGTGTAACAGTGGAAATGAATGTTTTTTTTGACATGTCTACTGTTGTGTTGCATACATTTAGGATCAAAAGAAATTTATCATGAGCAATTTAAGAGTACAAAGCCTTACTGCCCTAATTCTTCATTGAAACAAGCCCGGGTCGGTTTTTGGATTAATGTATGAAGCACCGGTCCTGTTCACCTCCATCTCTCTCTTTCTCTCTTCACTGAGAGAGGGTTTGTGGGTGATGCATCTTTCTGGACACGAGAACAATGCCTGCGAGCTCTAATTCTTCACATTCACTGTAAATGGGCCACGGATATGGCCGACTTATTGACTGTAACTATTTGCATTTAGATGGAAAAAAGAAACGGCTATTTAGAAATCATGAGGTGGATTTAAACAGAGCAGATGTCAAATGGTCAATCAGCAAGAAAGGAAGTAAGAAAAAAGGAAGGAAAAGAATGAGGAGAGAGAAAGGTAGAAAGAAAGAAAGAAATGAGAAAGAAGGAAGCAATGAGAAGGAAGACAGAAAGCAATGAGAAAAAAAGAAAGAAATGTGAAGAAAGAAAGAAACGAGAAGGAAGAAAGCAATGAGAAGAAAGGAAAGGAAAAAGATGCAAAGAAAGAAAGAAAGAAAGAAAGAAAGAAAGAAAGAAAGAAAGAAAGAAAGAAAGAAATAGAAGGAAAAGGAAAAAGAAAAGAAGGAAGAGAGAAAGAATGAGAAGTAAAATGAGAAAGAAAGAAAATAAGAAATGACAAGGAAGAAATAAATGATAAGGAAGAAAGCAATGAGAAGAAAGAAAGACACGAGAAGGAAGAAAGCAATGAGAAGAAAGGAAAAAGATAGAAGCACAGAAAGAAAGAAAGAAAGAAAGAGAAGGAAAAGGAAAAAGAAAGGAAGGAAGAGAGAAAGAATGAGAAGTAAAATGAGAAAAAAAGAAAATAAGAAATAGAAAGGAAGTAGTAGAAGATAGGAAAGAAAAAGGGAAGTAGGAAGAGTAGAGGAAGGGAGAAAGAAAGGAAGGAAGAAACATGAAAAGAAAGCAGGCAAGAATGACAGCAAGAAAGGTATAACAGGATAGACAGAACAGAAGACAGGAAATAAAGAAAGAAAGAAAGAAAGAAAGTGAATGGAAGTAGGAGAAGAAAGGAGAAGAAGAGAGGAATGAAAAGAAGAGGAAATGAAGGGAGAAAGAAAGGAAGGAAGAAACATAAAAAGAAAGAAAGAAAGAACAAACAGACAAAAGACAGAACAGAAAGAAAGAAAGAAAAAAGGAAAGAATGAAAGACAAAGGAAGTAGGAGAAGAAAGGAAAGAAAAAAGAAAGGAATGAAGAGAAGAGAAGGGGAATGGAGAAAAAAGGGAGGAAGAAACATGGAAAGAAAGCTAGAATGACAGCAAGAAAGAAATAAAAGGGCAGACAGAAGACAGGACAGAAAGAAAGAAAGAATGAGAAGAAAGGGAGAAATAAAGAAAGAAAACCATAAAGGAAAAAAGAGAGAAAGAATGGGAAGAAAAAGGAGAAAGAAAGAAATAGAAAGGAAGTAGGAGAAGATAGGAAAGAAAAAAGAAAGGAAGGAAAAAAAGAGGAAGGGAGGAAGAAAGGAAAGAAGAAACATGAAAAGAATGACAGCAAGCAAGAAAGAAAAGGACAGAGAAAAGACAGGACAGAAAGAAAGAAAGGAAGTAGGAGAAGAAAGGAAGGAAAAGAAGAGAAGGGAGAAAGAAAGGAAGGAAGAAACATGGAAAGAAAGCTAGAAATAAAGAAAGAACAAATCAGACAGACAAACCTGTTGCGTTAAAAAATTCATAGGCAGAGTTTGGGGGGGCGGGAGGGGCACTGCCCCCAAACCAAAGCCAATTATGCTTTTGTCTGAGCTATTAATGAAATAGAAATATGAGAATTAATAATTTATTTGTCTACTCTTAACATGTTAATGGCTATACTAAGTAACTTAAGGCTAAAATAGTTTGAATTCATTTAAATCATATTTTAAAAACCCACTCTCAATGATCTCAATGTATTGCAGTACCCTTGTTTGCCAGTAGGTGCCCCCAGACATTCCGCTTATGACAAAAATTACTTAACCTCTGGTACAGATATGCAACTACATACGTCAAAACAACCTTACATACCAGAGGATACATAACAGTATGTAAATTACTCAAAGGGTTTCCTCATTTTTTAAGTAAAGTCAACTAATAATTTTAATAGTGTGGCTAGGAAGGAAGAAGAGGAGGAAGAGACAGAAAAGTACGGAGGGAATAATGAACTGTTCTTTTTTAGTGTCTTCCAGACTGATCTATACTGTAGATAACTCAGACTCTGAATAGGAAGTGTTTTATTCAGTTTCCTCAGCTTTATATCAGTGTGATGTATAGGAAAACAGATGAATGTATTCAGATATATTCAGCAGTCCATCTTCATCATCTCTATACAACTCCAAATGAGAAAGACCAAGAGCTGCGGTGTACAAGACTAAAACGCTATGAATAATTCAACACGTCATCCTGTATAAATGCTGCTGTTTAATAAACTCTAATAGATGAAACGTTAGAAAATGACAGTGACACCACTCAGGGTAATTATTTCAACTATGAGACTGCAACCAATCCTAAATCCACATAAATAAATCTCTGAAGTTTTCATCCAATGATTTCTGTGCTTGTTTTTATGATATGTTATCAGATAGAAATAAACATTTCATCTCTAGATGAATTACACTGTTTAATCAATATTCACTGTATTTCTCCCGAAAACATAATCTCCTTTGTGTCTTGAAGTTACTTTGATTCTCCTCATATACTGTTGAACTGTATTTCACCTGATAGAAAAACTAACTATTTAAAATTTCTACTGTAGTATTAAAATACCATTTGCTTTGCAGACACCTGGTGAAATAATTCATGTCGAAGGGTATTTTATTCTGGCGTTGTCCAATATAATTCTTATATATTTGGCAAACACATTCATATAAAGGTCACTCACAAAACCATTTCTGTTTAAGAAATTGAGTGCTGAAAATGAATCTTGAGACGCATACTGTACAACATTTAAAAGTCTGAGTCAGGCGCGTCGGTAAAATCTTTCCCTCCCTGTTGAGTATAATGTGATATTTGTGGCGCTGTATCAATAAGTCATAAAAAGATGTTGAAATGTGTTGAATTCTTCATTTTAAAGGCATAAATAATTGACACGCAGCAGCCCGGGAGCAAGCCAAATTGTCAACAGTGAGTCAAAGCTAAAGCCTTCAAGATAATTTTACTAAAACCAGACGAGGAGAAAAAGCTTTCCAGTGCCTTTGAACATCAGATGTAATGTTACACACAAGTCCCATAGAGATTGATCTAAGGTGTGTCGTTTTTTACAATATCTACAGCTTGATTTACAAGCCATTGTAAACGACATCTGCTGAATTTATATTATTTTATATATATTTTGGACATAGTTAAGCATACATGAATAAATGTAATTTCATTAAACACTGATGTCTTTTTTAATTGCTTATTATAAATTCTCTAAGTCAGTTTTATATTTAACCCATATATTTTGCTGTCAAGTGTAAGAAAAGCCCTTAACCGTGGCAAAATTTACTGAATGTGCACTGTAATATTTTTCTCTTCCCGAGAGAAAGTGAGTGGTGAGATCTTAGGGCACATAACTCATCCTTGTTGTTCACCCGCAGTAAACCATAACAGAAACTTTTGTGCTGATAAAGCAACATCACAGATCCAGCCGCTGGATAGAAGTTCATCTTCACAGACATGGTGAAGAAACTTGATCTGAAACTTCACATGATGACATCACAATTAAAGGTGAAGTGTGTCATAAATTAAATCGCATTATAAAACGGGCAGTTCTGGTTCTTCATTCTGATTGGTTGAAACGCGTTCTAAGCCGTGATAAAATACACCGGTAACCTCACGGTTCAGACCACATTACATAAGTATCACTGCGCCACTGTTGCTGCGTACTGATTTATGAAAATAAACACCACAGTCTTAAATCATATTTTTAATTTGTCTACAATTGCACAATTAATGGCGAGATAAATATAACTCCCTCCAGTTAATAGACACGGACACAAAGCGTTCTTCTTTACGGGCATTTATTAGTCATCCTCGATGCCATCAAAATATGCCATCAAACATGGTATAAAGCATGCCGTGAGAACTAAACAAAACATAAGTCGCGTCGTGCCTAACAACGCCCCTTAGCTGTTATAAAATGCACTGGTAACCCACTGCTTCTCGGGGTTTATTGCTTTAATAAAAACATTAAACAAAGATAGGAGTTTTTACAAACAGTTGCAGAAAAGTTGACAATGAGAAATACCAAACTGATCTTACGGCAAATTAACCTAATTTACTGTTAAAATAAAGGTACAAAAAGGCTTGTTATGTCACTGGGATGGTACCCTCAAAGGTTCATTACCTTTTGGGGTACAATTTTATACCCTTAGGACCTATTGCAGGGGTCTTCAATAAAAAATTTGCCAAAGCACATTCTATTATACGGAGCCCCTAAGGGGACATGGAGCAAAAATTAAATAAAGTTTGGTTTCATGTGCTCACGTGAAACTTTCATGTGCTCACGCGAAACTTTCATGTGCTCACGCGAAACCTTCATGTGCAGAATTTTTTTTAAAGTTTAGTTTCGCGTGCTCAACTATCGCGTGCTCACCTGAAACTATCGCGCGCGCAAAATTCGTGCAAAATTCTGCACATGAAGGTTTTGAGTGAGCACATGAAAGTTTCACGTGAGCACATGAACTAAACTTTAGATTTTTTTTACTCCAATGTCACCTTAGGGGTTCGGTACTATTAATAGTCTTAATTGTAATATTTATTTATTACATATTTTTTATATTAGCTTGGCTTGGTTTAGGTATGTTAACATTTTAAACAATACTTAAACATATCAACAAGTAAAATAAAATAAAATCAACAAGTAAAACAAAAAAGTTTTGAGTAGACTATATAAAAAAGTAGCCCTCCAGATTGTTTTATCGATTGTGGTAGCCCTTGCTCACAAAAAGGTTTGGAGACCGGATTACTCCACTTTCATAAAAAAGTTTTTTTTTTTTAAAAGTGATTATTTACTCACCCCCATATCAGCCAATATGTTTATGTCTTTCTTTGTTCAGTCAAAAATATGTATTTTTTTTTTTTTTTTGAAAACATTCCAGGATTTTTCTCCATATATGGACTTTAGTGGACCTCAACAGATTACAGTTTCAATGCAGCTGCAAATGGTTCTAAACTATCCCAACCATTTTTTTTGCCAATATAAAGGAAAACAAAATAAGTACTTTTAAACAACAACTTCTCTTCTTGCACTAGCCAACCTTACATATTACGTAATCACTTTGAAAGGTCACACGTTACACACATGTTACAAACGCACACTTGCAGACCATTTTGATTGACACAAAGACATTAATTAGTATCATTTCATATACAACAACATCTGAACACTCCTTTTTTTCCGCACTTGTAAACACTGGAGTGATAGTTTTGCATATGTCATGCATCACTTTTCAACATGATTACATAATAAGTAAGGTCACTCTGGCACATCACAGGGCTAAAAGATGAGAAGTTGTGATTTAAAAATACATCAGTACATCATAAGGATCAATTTTGTACCATTTAAAAGATTAGGGGTACCCAAAAAGGTACAACATTGTATTATGTTTTGTATTCCCAGAAGGTACAAAATAGAACATTATGGTATCAGCGACTGAAGATGTACAGTTTTGTACCTTTTTTCTGTGAGTGTTTATGTGGTGGCAATTTCATATAAATTCAGACGATTAATTCAACAAAAGCATCATCAAAGCCAAACAATGTAAAATAAAATGCAGCATGAAGTTAAAACAACTGTGTTTTGCAAGTCAAATTAACCTACTAATTTAATATTTTGCTTATGAAAAGTTGACATAACTTAAAAGAAACTATTTTTTAAGTTAAAGTAAAATAAAAATATATGTTGATTGACAAAAATGCTGCATAATTTTTACTGTAAAGGCGTTATACTAAAAACATAATACTAGAAAATGTTCATATGATTTAGTCACATCATAAAGTAGGTACACTGTAAAAAATACTTTGCTGCCTTAAAATCTTTTGTTGAATCAACTCGGATTTACAAGTCATTTCAACTTACTATTATTTATCTTGACTAGAGTTGAGTTGTTATAACTACAGGTGAGTTGTTATAACTTATAAAATTAAGTTGACTTTTCTCAACTATATTTTTTAAGTTGTGACAACTCATCTCTCTTGACATGACTTGTAAATCTTATTTTAACAAAATAATTTAAGGCAGCAAAGTATTTTTACAGTGTACAAATGCCATGAGTTTGTGTTGGAAATATCATTCTATCCTCCAATGTTGAAAATAAAATTTGTACATGGCATTACCAATACAAATTATATTCATGGCTCTATTGCAAATATATGCACCTGCATGCACACATGCATATTGAACAATGCATTGCCTCTACATGTTGGCCTATTCTTATTGCACCTTATGTACTGTGTTCTTACATGGATCCAGGTAAAAAATATATATACATAAACGTATATTATACAAAAAAATAAACATAAGCATAAACAAAAACAGCAACTCTTAGATTTGACAAAGTGTATTTGAGACTCCATGTAAATCTTTGCCTTCAGGTTTGTTCAGACTATTTAGTTAAAATGTAATAATAATTTTTTACATTTTTAGAAAAAGAGCATAACAATGAGATTTGCAAATATTACAATAACATTACAGCTGGTTGATAGAGGAGATTTGAGTTTTTAAACTAAAAAAGAGTTTTTAAGTATACAACAACAAAGAAATATCGTACACACCCAAGGCAGAATTGATGCACAAAGCAAAGTTTAAGCAGAGTTTTTTAAGTTATGAGTTTTATTCACACACTGTTCATACACAGAAAATTTGTATTCAGATACTGATGATAGTTCAGGTCTACAAGGTCTCAATGGCAGATGATTGATGTCAAACATCTCACCGGGTTCTTCTACATCTGTTATAACACAAAAGATGCAGATGCTCAGATGTGTGATTTCAAACCTTTGTGTTCTTCACTAAATTAAATGTTGATTTTGTAGCAAATCCTCAGACATCTGTGTGCTAATCTGCCTCATCTTTATTCACTCATAATAGAGAGAAATAGATAAAAGACTTGATATGACTTATGAAAAATACACATTTTACAATCTGTTCAAATATTTAAAGTCAACTTCATAAGTTTAAAACACCGTACTGACCTAAACTAAACATATACTTAGTTGCTTTATTAGGCATTAAATAAAAAAGTCTCCATTTGCTGCTGTTTTACAAATGTCATAATATTTCATTTTATTACATTTACATACACATTAATCATGTTTAAATATAATTTGTATTTGCATTTAAGTGAAGTTAAAGCTTCAAAGCTGATTTTTCCTCATGTTTTCCAGCTGATTTTTTTAGCTGCCCATGTGGCGTTTGGTCAACATCTGATCTGAGCTGCTGGAGTACAGGGTCTGATCCATCTGATCCGTGGATTTATTGAGTTCTCGGTGTGTCTGCAGGGCTTTTTCTCTTACAAAAGAACATGAAATAAAGATTTTGAGGATTTATTTGAGTTTTTGTGCCTGTACCTGATGTTTGAAATGAATCGTCGTGTTCGACTGTCTTCAGAAATGAATTTTCCTTCAAGTTGGTGTAACTACAGATGTGTGGTGTCATCGGCATCATCGTTTATGTACATGAATGTTTAGATGAATGAAATAAAATAACAATTTTGTTAATTTTTCCTATTCACAGCATTCAGATTGAATAGAGATGTTTGCTGAAAACCTGCTTCTAAGCTTGTGCCTCCTCTAAAGTTTCAGATGAAATGATTGAACAATATTTCTCCTATGTGTGTCACTATAGAGCTCTTAATCTATTGATTGAGTCAGAAGTTGACACGTCAAACAAACAGGTCAATGTATAAACCCCTCAGAGTCAGAGGATTATTGATATCTTGACTGACTAAACTTACCTGTGCCTTTAAATCACCTCATTACTCATTGTAAGTGATTGTTTCTATGTGTGGAAATGACTGAGACCACTGACATATTGAGTCATTTCAAAAGAAACTGTTCAGTAGTGACAAACACATTTGAGTTTATAAGATGTCAGGGTTTTAATGCAGCAGCTCACAAGAGTAACTTAAACCCAAACTTGACTTTATTGCTCTTGAGCTTTGAGGGACACGGCTTTAAAGGTGAAGAATATTTCTTCTCTCAATAATGAACATTATTTCATCGTCTGCCTCGGGTTCTGTGGTTCAATCTGTTGTTTGTTTGAGAGATAAACTCACTGTTTATTACTGCGTGCGTGTGAGTGTTTGTCAGTGTGATGTTGCTTTATTTCACATATATAAGCTTCTGAATATGGTGTTTGTGTTTAATTTTGTTTACCTCAAATACATAAAAAACTTTTGTACACTAAAACTCACTGCTATAATGTGAAGATTAAAGCTGTACTGCCCTCTAGTGTTTGATGTTATAACTGCTAAATGTGATTAGTGGAATTTCTGTGTTTTAAGACTCTACTTCAGCTTTAACTGAATGCTCAGGAGATACACCAGAAATTTACTTTTAGTGCTTTGGAAGAAAAATGTCTGTTCACAAGCAGTCACTGAAAGTGAATCTCAGTAAGTCTCTCTTTTTCTCATGCATTTAAAATTAAAACACTGAAAGCCAGTAATAGATGACTAGATTTCAATCAGAAGGGTGAACTAATTTGAATGACTGTCTATAATCCGTTTTGAAAGTAAATCATTCCTGAAACTGAAAACAACAAGATTTTATCTTCACGTTCACATTCTGAAGCAGACTCTCCTCCAACACTTACTCTGTATGGACTGATGGGATATTTCTGTCTTTATCACATCATGATTTATGACTTCCTGACAAATGAAGGTGAGATACTACAAAAGTCCTCGGAGTCCAGTGATCAGACAACAGGGTCAGATCTGTGCTGTAGCATCATCATAAAAAACCACAACATCAATGATCAAATAAACACCACTCTCCTACACTAACTCTGTCTGTCTGTCTATATGTCCGACTGTCGATCTGTTTGTATGTCTATATATCGGTCCGACTTTCTGTCTGTCTATATATCGGTCTGACTATTGATCTGTCAGTCTGTCTATATATCGGTCCGACTGTCGATCTGTCTGTCTGTCTATATATCGGTCCGACTTTCTGTCTGTCTATTTATCGGTCCGACTATTGATCTGTCAGTCTGTCTATATATCGGTACGACTGTCGATCTGTCTGTCTGTCTATATATTGGTCCGACTGTTGATCTGTCTGTCTGTATATCAGTTCGACTGTCGATCTGTCTGTCTGTCTATATATCGGTCTGACTTTCTGTCTGTCTATATATCGGTCCGACTATTGATCTGTCAGTCTGTCTATATATCGGTACGACTATCGATCTGTCAGTCTGTCTATATATTGGTCCGACTGTTGATCTGTCTGTCTGTCTATATATCGGTCCGACTGTCGATCTGTCTGTCTGTCTATATATTGGTCCGACTGTTGATCTGTCTGTCTGTATATCAGTTCGACTGTCGATCTGTCTGTATATCAGTTCGACTGTCGATCTGTCTATATATCAGTCCGACTGTCGATCTGTCTGTCTGTCTATATATTGGTCCGACTGTTGATCTGTCTGTCTGTATATCAGTTCGACTGTCGATCTGTCTGTATATCAGTTCGACTGTCGATCTGTCTATTTATCAGTCCGACTGTCGATCTGTCTGTCTGTCTATATATCGGTCTGACTTTCTGTCTGTCTATATATGACTGTCTATATATAAGGGCGCACAAACGGCATTTGGAATTTACCCACACACACGCAACAGCTAAACAGAGATTCGCGGTAGCAGAAGAGATGGCGAGTCAGGAGGAGCAATGCGATGAAAAGTTGGCATAAATGTGCATGTAATGTGTACATTATGTCCGGGAGCGAAGACTTTGTCGACATCCGTTGTAAGCAACTCTAATTTAATGAATCATATTGTTAAACTGTTTACTTTTTTAATGAAGAAAACGAAATACAGCAGCCTATGTCTTCCAGACTATTTATTTCAGGTTGTTAGTTTGATTTATTTAATTTGCTACAGTTATTGCAAACACACTTTACTGTATATTATTTAACTGTTTACTTTTGAAGAAAATACCTGAAGTACAGAATGTCTACCAGACCAGTTGTCTGACATTTGGAGTTTGATTTATTTAATTAAGAATACGACTACAGAGCAAACACACTTTTTGTTGTTTAAAAGTTAACTTTTTGTGAACAAAACACTTGGAAGTACAGGGTGTTTACTTGACCAGTTGTCTCAGGTTGAAAGTTATGTATGAACACCTGTCTGTTCTACTCATTTCAACTGACATGTGAAAACTACAACATGTGAAAATACAAATTCTTTGACATATAGCAACTTTTTTTTAACCGTAACGCAAATAGTTACTTTCCCTGGTAACGAGTTACTTTTATTATAGAGTAATTCAGTTACTAACTCAGTTACTTTTTGGAACAAGTAGTGAGTAACTATAACTAATTACTTTTTTAAAGTAACGTTCCCAACACTGCTGTCTATATATCGGTCCGACTGTCTGTCTGTCTATATATCGGTCCGACTATTGATCTGTCAGTCTGTCTATATATCGGTACGACTATCGATCTGTCAGTCTGTCTATATATCGGTACGACTATCGATCTGTCTGTCTGTCTATATATTGGTCCGACTGTTGATCTGTCTGTCTCTCTCTATATATCGGTCCGACTGTTGATCTGTCGATCTGTCTATATATCGGTCTGACTGTCGATCTGTCTGTCTGTCTGTCTATATATTGGTCCGACTGTCGATCTGTCTGTCTGTCTATATATCGGTCTGACTTTCTGTCTGTCTTTATATTGCACCAACTATCAATCTGTCAGTCTGTCTATATATCGGTCCGACTGTCTGTCTGTCTATATATCGGTCTGACTGTTGATCTGTCTGTCTGTCTATGTATCGGTCTGATTGTCGGTCTGTCAGTCTGTCTATATATCGGTTCAACTGTTGATCTGTCTGTCTGTCTATATATCAGTCTGACTGTTGATCTGTCTATATATCGGTCCGACTGTCAATCTGTCTGTCTGTATATCAGTCCGACTGATGATCTGTCTACATATCAATCCGACTGTCGATCTGTTTGTCTGTCTATATATCAGTCTGACTGTCGATCTGTCTATATATCGGTCCGACTGTCGATTTGTCTATATATTGGTCCGACTGTCGATCTGTCTATATATTGGTCCGACTGTCAATACGTCCGTCTGTCTATATATTGGTCTGACTATCATTGTCTATATATTAGTCCGACTGTCAATATGTTTGTCTGTCTATATATCGGTCTGACTGTCGATCTGTCTATATATTGGTCCGACTGTTCAATTTGTTTGTCTGTCTGTATATTAGTTTGACTGTCGATCTGTCTATATATCGGTCTGACTGTTGATCTGTCTGTCTGTCTATGTATCGGTCCGACTGTCTATCTGTCAGTCTGTCTATATATCGGTTCGACTGCTGATCTGTCTGTCGGTATATCGATCCGACTGTCGGTTTGTCTGTCGGTATATAAGTCAGACTGTCTATCTGTCTATATATCAGTCTGACTGTTGATCTGTCTATATATCGGTCCAACTGTCGATCTGTCTGTATGTCGGTCCGATTGTCGATCTGTCTGTCTGTGTATATATCGGTCTGACTGTCTATCTGTCTGTCTGTCTCTGTCCGACTGTTGATCTGTCTGTCTGTATATCAGTCCGACTGATGATCTGTCTACATATCAATCCGACTGTCGATCTGTCTGTCTGTCTATATATCGGTCCGACTGTCGATCTGTCTATATATCGGTCCGACTGTCGATCTGTCTATATATTGGTCCGACTGTCGATATGTCTGTCTGTCTATATATTGGTCTGACTATCACTGTCTATATATTAGTCAGACTGTCAATATGTCTGTCTGTATATATATATTGGTCTGACTGTCGATCTGTCTATATATTGGTCCGACTGTTCAATTTGTCTGTCTGTCTGTATATTAGTTTGACTGTCGATCTGTCTATATATCGGTCTGACTGTTGATCTGTCTGTCTGTATATCGATCCGACTGTTGATTTGTCTGTCGGTATATAAGTCCGACTGTCTATCTGTCTATATATCGGTCTGATTGTCGATCTGTCTGTCTGTGTATATATCGGTCTGACTGTCGATCTGTCTGTATATCGGTCTGACTATCGATCAGTCTGTCTGTCTATATATCGGTCCGACTGTTGATCTGTCTGTCTGTATATCAGTCCGACTAATG